>NW_024068458.1:0-143318 GCF_009389715.1 Phoenix dactylifera | reverse complement strand
AAACAATGCCCAAAGCCTATTTAGTTTCAAATAGGGTAGTGCCCTGGTAATCATGGCAAAGGGGAGGAAGAGTCCTCCACCACGAACTCCGTCGGACGCTAGGATAAGCCTAGCCTCCTTGCTATTTAAGGTTCCCTCAACTCCTCTTCAAGCACCACCGATGATCGCCGACCACCGTCACCTCTTTTCCCCTCTCTTCTTCTTATGCGTCACCAATTTCTTCTTCCATGACCCAGCGTAATGGCCGCCGGCCGCAAAATCGGCCAAAAGTCAACCAGATAAAGATCCCATGTTTGCTCCTTTCCTCTTTTTTCGCAATGCTCGTCGGCGGCGTTCATCGCTGAAGCCATCGGTCGCTTCCCCATATTGGTCCATGGTAGGAGCCTAACCCCTAGCCGCCGGCAACGGGCTAGGATCCGAGTGCACCTAGAAACAAAATCATCTCTCGGCCTGTGTTCTCTCGCCGTCGGCCCATGTTCGCCACCATCGAACGTCGAGGTTGGCCAAGCTTGCCTCACCACCTCTTGCCGCCTTCAGGCTGGCCACCATAGCCACCCTTCGTTTGATCTTGAAGGAAGGGAGAGAATAGCTCTCCGTTATTTTGAAGAAGAAGAAATGAGCCTCTCTCTTTCTCTCTCCTTCACATCTTTCCTCTCTCCTTTTTAATATTTCTCTCTCTTATTTCTCTTTCTATGGGATTTTCTCTCTCTACATGACGTTCTCTCTCTGTAGAATTTTTACTCTCTACGAGACTCTCTCTATGGAAATTTCTCTCTCTACTTGACTCATGGACTGAATATAGTGATGATCCAGGATGGTCATGCCATTATGAAAGACCAAACGTAGACCTTTGGCTGAACTCAAACTGTGATTCTCTCTCCTCTAACTCTTTCTCTCTAGACAAGCTCGAGGATCCTAGTTTAAGCCCTACCTTATTTGTTGCTCGGATCCAAGTTGACCCAATTTGGAGATCCTGAACTGCCTCGATATCCAGGCAGTAGACCAGTCCATTACTTTAGCCCTAGCTAGATCTTTGAAATTTGGCCACTTCTGATCTTCACCTAACCAGTTAAATTTTTTTGCTTGGACCGATCTGGACAATCGGGCACTGACACTTGATCGACCAAATTTGGAGGCATGAGGCCGTTGTCCAGTAGTATTTAATTTTGACTTTGTTTGACTTCTGAAATGATGATGAAATTATGATATTTTAATATATATAATAGGTGCACCTATCCGTCAAACTGAAGTATGATTTTGAAGTGATAAGAGGTAAGTAACCTAATGCATCAATGGGTATTTTCTAAATTTTTGATAAAATAATAATTAGTTGATTAAATTTAATTATGATATCTATTTTATGCTTAGTTAAATGGGCCAGGCATGTTAATATTATGATTATTTTAAAATATGCTATGTGCCATGTTATGAAATCTGAAAAATTATGACTGGGCAAATCATAAAAGTCTAATTTATAAATATGCATTCTCAGTATCGCTATGAACTGTTTTAGCCTTGCTAATGGAGATTATTTATTGGCTCTGTCGACTTGTAATCTGTGAGAAACTAGTTTCAACACCGCACCACCGGTGATTAGAATAGTAATTTTTGGGACACTATGCCATCGGTGATTAAAAATAGTAATTTTTGGCTCTTTGTGCATTCTAACTTATTTCATTAGGTTACATGGCTATAGCCTGATTTCTAATTTCTGATTTTTATTTTTAGTATTTTTTTGTGAAAACTATAGTATATTTCAAAAAAAATATGCATTATTTGAAAAATAATTTATTTGTCAGTCAATATTTTGCTTTCAACTAAATTATTTGGCATACTTTGACCCAGTTTGTGATACTATGTTGCTTACTAGGCTAGTGTAGTGCTTTATTATATTTTTTCTATTTTTTAGATCCAGTTGCATAGTTGCTCGGGACTTGAGGAGTGTGCTAGTTCTCTTAAAGATACTCTCAATCATTGAAGTTTTAGTCAGTCTAGTTAGAACATATTTTGATTTATATTAATAGTTAGTAAATATTTACTTGTGTCACTTTGGAACTATTATAAGAACCATTTGGATAAGTTCTTGATTAAATAAATTTTTAAAAATTATTATTACTCTGATACGATTTGCAGCCTTGCATGCTTGTACGGTCTGCCATATAGGTATGTGGCATATGTCATGCTCTAGGTTTGGAATGCGCTTCGGATTTGGGGCGTGACAAATATTCTATCTATAACCGAATAGTGATTTTGCAATTTAAAATTAAATATTAAAATATATACATGTATTGCTAATTACACCTATTAGAAGATTTTTTTTCCATGATCACAAAATTACATCAATATGAAATGTCAAGGTAGTCTTCATATCTATTTAATCTATATTGCATGCTGCATATGCATTTAAAGAAGCATCATAATTTTTGTAGGCAATGCACAAGTAGGAAAACATGCAACCACGGATACCTAAATAGAAAGATAGTGAGCATACTTATGACCAAATTGAGAAGGCTTGCTTCAAAGTTTTATTAACATGGTAATCAATTACAACTAAACAAAATTAGAAGGTTGGCTTTCTATTCAAAGACTTAATGGAAAAATATTACATAAAAATAAGGGTAAGAAGCAATTTTATCCATCTCTGAATGTACACCCAATGGATTATTTGATCCATATTGATGCAATGCGGCCAGATGAAGAAGACTGGCGCCTACTAAAATAAGGGGGAGTAAATGATGGAGACTAAAAAAACGATTTAAGGTGGCATTGTCCACGGAGAAACCACCCCAAAGCCAAGTCACTATGGTATCTCCTACTACAGGTATGGCGCTAGCTAAGCTTGTAATTACTGTAAAAACTTCTTTTCATTTATATGTTAATTTTGTTATGCCTATTTAAGTATACAAAATATATTTGTATTTGTACAAAATCATTTTAGAGAATTCATATAACTAATTAAAATTTACAATATTTAAAATATTATAAGTATTTCTTACTATAAGATTAATTGGACAAAACATAGATGGTACAGCATGTTGGATGATCTAAATTGAGAATTTAATTTTGCCTATACTATATTCTATTATTTTATAATATTGCCTATGGAATTTGATCTGTTAGCTTTGTTCAATGAAATACCTTTCTACTGATTAATCTACTTGATTCCATGTAACCTATCCTCCTATTATTATAGCCCCTATGCATCAAGTTTTTTTCTATTAGGTAAAATATAAAATAGTGTTAAAGTAAAGACCTCTTAAAAATAATATAAATGATTTAATGAGTGCACTTAGCAATTTACCACATTAGTCATTCACCTCTTATACGTAAAAAAGGTCTTGAGTTGGGATTTTTGGAAGATAAAAAAAAATTTTATGACTTGTGTGATAGAATTATCTACACTTGCTAAATTTTGGTTGATAGATGTTTTTGAATTGTAAAGAATGATTGTATTTATATAAACAAATTATAAATACACTCAATTGGTGCCATGCATTTGTAGACCACTCAATTCATTGGTATCATCTAAGATATTGGTATCTTTCTCATTTTTAATAATTTAAATATTTCTATCTCTCTCCCCTCTATTCTCTCATCTTGTTCACAATTTGTCCATCTCCAATTTCTAACTACATGTGGAAATATTATATGTTAAACTTTGACTTTGATCTCCATGGTTATGAGTATTAGTTTGTTGGCTTTGCTTTGCTTTTTTATAGCCATTCTTTGACTAAAAAAATTACTTGGGTAGTACCTCATCTCCCCAGAGGCATCTATTAAAAACAAGCTCCATTGTAATTAAGTGGGAATCAAATACCCATCACATTAGACAACTAAGCAATGGGATAGCCATTAAAAGAATCATTTAGTCGCTATTTAAATGAAAATTCATTAAAATAATTAAGATAAATTTGGAAAAGAGCCTAATATTGTTGTTTTCATTTGATGCCTATCACAAGGCCCATGCACTCATCCCTATACCCAATCTATCTACTAGATCCCATATGCCTATGGGGACTATTTTTTATTTCAATGCATGTGCTTACATTTTTATTTTTTTTCATTTTCATGATAGAGAAACAATGAAAAGATGGTCGAGTGATTAGCATATATGCTACATATCATTCTTACTTGTTTGACAACAAAAGAAATTGATGAGGACCTTGATATCATTTCTTTAGAACAGACTCGAGTTTGTATTTTAAATCCATCTCTATGGCCATCTCATTTATACAGCAACCCTCATGATCCCATCATATCTTGCTTTATTTTTTTCTTAGCCACTATAAATTTTAGATATCATCCTTAATTAAATTTTTTGATTTTACAATCTTTAATACAAATCTAAGGTGAGAACTTAAAAGTGAGGATGAAAGACTTTTGCAGCTTTGCCTCTATGGGAATAAAGAAATCTGAAAATTGATAACCTACTAAACTAGGTTACTATCTAAATATCCTTCATTACCCTACCTTAGTTGAATGGTGGAAATTTAATTTATTGAAAAGTAGTAGCTAGAAATAAAGAAAGGAACCAAAGCATATCCCAAGTTTCTAATATTGGGCGTACGAATAAAATTTGCATTCTTTTAGAAAACCTAAGAATAAAATTTGCATTCTTTTTAGAAAACATCTAGCAAAGTCTAATTTACATCTTTAAAAACATAAAAATGGATGCAAAAGAAGAATATATCAAAAAAGATGTATAGAATAGAAAGTAAAAGAGAAGAGAAAGATAAAATGAAAAGTTTAACTTTTCTACTAGTACAAAAGTACAATAAAATAATTTACCCTTAATTATTTCATTATATGTCATATAAGAATGAATCCAGTATATCATTATAAGAATCCACTTTTATTGATAATATCGACTTATCGTGAAATGATATGCCCATGCACAATGCTAAATAACATTGATGACACAAGTGCTTCAGTACTTTAAAGATCAATTATAAAATTCTCAGTATTTTGAATAAACTATTAGATGCAGAAAATAACTCCTAAGAAATTAATGCATATGCTTTATAAGCAAAAAATAGATATTTGAATTTAATGATAATTTTTACTTATTTTTAGCAGTTGTAAAAAATATAAATAGTAATTTATATTCTCAATTTATATCCTATATGTGTTAAAATATTTAAAAATATTCTAGATCATTAAAATATAATAAAATATAAATGTGATTATAGAATCCCTATATACTAGGTTATTTTTTGAACAATAATGATTTTAAACAAACAAATAATTTTTTAAAAACTGGTTTTCATTAAAATTAGTTTTCTCTAAATGTAGATAAATATCAATTGTCTTTTGACTATAATCTATCATATGACAATATATATTCTTAAAACATGTATCATTTAGTTTTTGAACCTTTATAAAAGATATTCTAAAGAGAAAAAAAGATATAGAAGAGATATTTTATTAGAGAGATAGCTATTTTAAGGAAGGCTAAACTCATTTTTATTATGTGGTCATAAAATAATATCATTGAGCAAAAATGGAGGCAAAATGATAAATTAAAGTATTGGTTATAGATCAACCAAAATATGCATATGATCATATTCTTTTGGATTTGTTTTCCACACAACTGTGAAATTTCTTCAATCTTATAAATATAATAATTAAATAGTAATATAAATTGAACACAATAAGTAATTTTATTATACAACATACACAAACATAGTAAGATGTGAAATTTATTTCATCATATCTCCTAATACATAATACAAAGTCCATACCATGACGTAGCATAGTAGATACGATAAGTGGAAACTGATTTCTACATGTCTAGTTGGAATATTATTTCCACTTAACAATTAGGGACTTTAGGTTTGATATTATTTTATAGTTGTAAAATCAGACTATGGAATATTTTGATCAACTCGATGAAGATGACAACAAGAACGCCTTTTTGGACAATAATCCATTTCACCACATTGAGGACCGCGAGAACCATTTGAGGTAGTTTTTAAGGAGTTTGAATGAGGACCATGGTTATCTTTCCCATCTATGTTGATGATCGCATCATTCATCTTGTAGTTCGTCTTGCTTCCATCTTCCAGTATATGTTGATCATTAGGCAATTTGGTGCCACCTATTTCCTTGACGAGCCCTTTGATGTAAACCTTATTTTTGTAACCAATTCTTCTACGTATCTACAAATTAAGATTTGAATCTCTTGGAAGTTGATGCACCTTTTCTTCCATTCTTTCATATGGAGCGTACTTTGAGCTATTTTCCTTATAATTTGCATCCCTTGCATATATTTCCAAAACAACCATACTCATAATAAAACTCACATAAAGTAAGAGTAAGATCTTCAAGGTTTACCTGCAATTTCATCAAAAAATATTAGTAACAACAAGAGATCTATAATATATTTAATAAATATAGGTTGGCGGAGGAGTTTGAGAAAATACTCAATGATTTTGGAGGAAGAGTTGGATGTACAGATTTGACGTTTAGAAAGACTGATTTATAGATAAATTTTTGTACACTAGTCTCTATATACTTTTTCATCATGTGTCTATGGTGGTCTAAGTGGATGATCATTATGGCAACAATTGAGTATGCTGGAGACCAATAAAAAAATCTAGATAACTTTATAGTTAACCAATTAATCATGCAATTGCTAAAATTTATATGTATCATATTAATAATTATAAAAGACAACTAATTATAATTTAATGCATCATTTTATTAAATATATCTAGGATAATTTTTTTACTTGGTATATTAAAATTTAATGTCTCAAATGATTATTTTCAAATTTAAAATTTTATTTCTATTTAAGTAGAATCCAAGGATTATGGAAGAAATTATCTCCATTCAAAGTGTTCACTATGTGGGATGTCTAGTTTTTTTTCTATTCATAAGGTAATTTTCATGTTCTACATTTTATTATCATGTTAGGATATATTTTACTCTTTACCAAGAGCATAAGAGATTGTGCTTCTCGCATAACAGTAATTTCTCAATTCAAGATTATGCTTATTGACATGAGGCCTACATTAGCTATGCTATTACTAGGTTAACACTCGCTATCATGACATGATGAATAGAAGAATAATAAGCTCTACCACTAAGAATGTGTACTATAGCATTAAAAATGGAGAGAAGAGGCAATTTAGTCAGAAAAGATATTTTAAAGTTTGTTTGATAATGCAATAGCCTGTTGTTTCATACAATAGTAACATATAATAGTTGCTTTTGATATAGTGGTACAATAACCACGTTAGGTTAAATATGATTAAAACTTAATGTCTCACATGATTCTTTTTAAATTTAAAATTTCGTTTCTATTTAAGTAGAATCCAAGGGTTATGGAAGAAATTATTTCCATTCCGAGTGTCCACTATGTGGGATGTCTAGTTTATTTTTTTATTCTTAAGGTAATTTTCGTGTTCTACATTTTATTATCATGTTAAGAAATATTTTACTCCTTACCAAAAGAATGAGAGATTGTGCTTCTTGCATAACAGTAATTTCTCTATTCTAGATTATGCTTATTTACATGTTGCTTACATTAGCTATGCTATTACTAGGTTAGCACTAGCTAACATGACATGACGAATGAAAGAATAATAAGCTCTACCACTAAGAATGTGTACTATAGCATTAAAAATGGAGAAAAGGGACAATTTAGTCAAAAAAGATATTTTAAAGTTTTTTTGATGATGCAATAGCCTGTTGTTTCATATAATAGTAATATTTTAATAATGGCTTTTGATACAGTGGTACAATAACCATGTTAGGTTAAATATGATTAAAATTTAATTTCTCACATGATTCTTTTCAAAATTAAAATTTCATTTCTGTTTAAGTAGAATCTAAGAATTACGGAAGAAATTATCTCCATTCCAAGTGTTCACTATGTGGGATGTCTAGTTTTTTCCATTCTTAAGGGAATTTTTGTGTTCTAAATTTTATTATAATGTCAAGATATATTTTACTCTTTACCAAGAGCATAAAAGATTGTGCTTCTCGCATATCAGTTATTTCTCAATTCAAAATTATGCTTATTGACATGACGCCTATATTAGCTATGCTCTTACCAGGTTAACACTATCTAACATGACATGATGAATGAAAGAATAATAAGCTCTACCACTAAAAATGTGTACTATAGCATTCAAAATGGAGAAAAGAGGCAATTTAGTCAGAAAAGATATTTTAAAATTTTTTTGATAATGCAATTTAGTAGAATCTAGAATTTGAACTATTTTTTGAGTCATTTGCTTAATTTCTATTTTGTCATGCACAAGAAAAGTGATTTCGGGGATAATCAATTCAATATTGTGCATACCCTTGCTGCACAAAGTAAATCTATTGATTTGATATTCCATCCACTTATTTAGTGTTCTTTGTCAAATGTTCTAAGTGAGCCCAAGCATGATATTGGCTAGTGGTCTTTCCATGTGGTATTAATGAATTCCAAATCAGTAAAACTGATGAGATGAAATTCATAAGGCACGATGCCACTGTAATTAGTATTTGCAAGACTTGGCTAGAATATGTGCCTCAAGATATACATCTAAAATGGAAGCTTCATCATTCTTTTGAAAACTTACCTTTGACTCACATGGGAAATCCCTCATATTAATTTGCATCAAAAAAAGTGTGGAGTGATTGATTAAAACCCTATTTGATTTTGATGAGCTCAAAGCATTTGAGTATATCTCTTGTTTACTAATGAATTCAATTATGTGTTTCAGTGAAAATCTTGTCTAAGTGTCTCTAGACTTAGTTCATAATATTTTGGATAAGTTAAGAAGTCAGCCTGAACCAAAGTCTGAGACTCGAGTCGACTCCAGAGTATCACGAGTCGACTCCAAGCGTATCAAGTTCACTGGCACGGGCTCGAGTCGACTCCGGATAAGTACGAGTCGACTCCGACTTAGAACAGACAGACGAACAGAAAGCATCAACTCAAAACCTGTCAGCGAGTCGACTCCTGAAGTGCGCGAGTCGACTCCGATGTTCACCGAGTCGACTCCAGGGTAGCAAGAGTCGACTCCAAGGAGCCACAGGCAGAAAAGTCAGAGAGCAGTTTTCGGGTCTGAGATTCGAGTCGACTCCAGTGGAACGCGAGTCGACTCCGATGGTTGGCAAGTCGACTTCAAAGAAGACAGAAGACCAATTTACTGTCTCTGAGATTCGAGTCGACTCCCAGACAGCTAGAGTCGACTCCAAGGCAGCTCTACATCAAAAAGACAGAAGACAGTGTTTCGGAAACTGAGAGCCGAGTCGACTCCGGGGAAGTTCGAGTCGACTCCAAGACTGGACGAGGCAAAAGACAGAAGATAGGGAGTTCGGGCTCTGAGCGCCGAGTCGACTCCCAGGATTGTCGAGTCGACTCGAGTGGACCAAATTCAAAAATAGATCCACGGACTCCATGGGATGAGCCGACTCCGAGAAAGCCAAGTCAGCTCCAGAAGTTGGCGAGTCGACTCCAGGTCAAGACGAGTCGACTCCCAGTCTAAGAGGCTACTTTAATTCAAATCCAAAATAGTTGCCGAGTCGACTCCAGAAAAGCATGAGTCGACTCCCGCTACAGCCGAGTCGATTCCTGATCGCGCGAGTCGACTCCAACCCACCAACGGACACATTGTCAGGGTGTACAGAGTGTGCAGAACGGGCAGAAAAAGCTCTCTAACGGCTAGTTTCCGTGGGGGTTGGTTTAAATAGCCACAGAGGACTGTAGCAAAGAAGAGAACAACCATTCCACTCCAAGTAATCAAGCTTTCAATCTCTGCAACTTGTTCTTCAACGAAAAAGAGGGAAGAGCAGCATTAACTGCATCCACCTACTTCTTCCCAACATTGAAAGAGCCTCCTCCTGCATTCAAGTCGACTACACATTCAAGAGGAGACCCGAAGTTCAAGAAGCCCTTCCTCTTCTCCAACTTAAAAGCGTTTGAGGGCTCTTAACTTCGTTATTGTTCATATTGCCATTTATCTGCTTTTGAGAAGCTGTATTTTTCTGTTTGTTCTTTTCATCAACACATTGTCTTTGCTTGGTTCAATCGGGGGATTGAATCAAGGGTATAGAGGTTGGTTGGTGAGCCGAGTGTAAAACCAACGTGTAAGGGTTCGATTGTGATCCCGGGAAAACAATCGGGATTGGTTCTAGTCGGTGAGCCTGGGAAAACCAACCGAGTTCGTTGTGAGCTCGTAAAACAACAAGTTTGGTTGTGAGCTTGGAAAACAACCGGCTGTAATCCAAGGGGTTATAGTGAATTCCCAAGTGAGACTTGGGGAGTGGACGTAGGAGCAAGGGTTAGCTCCGAACCACTATAAAACTTGGTGTTTGTGATTGATTGTCTCTCTTTCTCTTACTCTCATATCACTCACAGCACATAGCAATTAATCGAACAACTTGCAATAGCTTTAATTAGTCATCCACATCGTTTTAAATTGTAAGATTATTTTAAAACCCAATTCACCCCCCCTCTTGGGTTGTCTATCTGGGCAACAAAAAGTAATATGCTAGTGCATCAAAACGTGTGAAGGATATCTTAGACCAAACATGAGGAGTATTGTCACTTATTTCATTAGCCTTAATTGTACGCAACTGGCCGTTGAAGTAAAATGCTTTGTATCAATTTGTGAGGATCTATGCGAGCATATATTTAGTTCTATATTGATTATGTACTGGATAGATCTTAAATACTTATATAGGTTCGAGGAAACCGAATAATACCTTTTGGCTAACCATTTTAGATAACGCCTTGTCGTGATATAATTCCCATAGCATATTTGTTCTCTCCATAAAATCAAAAGCCTTCAAGTTAGTTTACTTAGTATGTTTAGTTTTATTTCTGAAATCATGGTATAACATTACTAAAATTCAAGATATATGCACTTAAAATTTAAGACATATTCGTAATAAAAGAGTAGTTGTGAACCAGGGAAGGTTGGATTTCGGCGATAATGCTCGTTTACATCGCCTAGTATAGCCACAACCAACCCTCCACATAGGCTCCTAATCTGGATGACAATTTTCCATTAACCCATCATTTAATGAGGATATATATGCCCCCCACTGCGTGTTGTCTCGTATTGGTGGAGAATCCATAATCAGATGCTTTGCATCCTTCATATGCTAATCACACCATTTTAATATCTTACGTGTTTAGTGATTTTCCCCACTCAGGCTTACTCGAGCCTAAACCCTAGGATTCCTGAACCTTAAGCTCTGATACCATTTGTAACAATCCAGAACCTCACCCAAAATGGCTAGCCGGAAGTTACTATTTGGATTTCTTGATCCTGTATAAATACCCAAGATCTACCCAGCGAATAACCGATGTGGGACTAAACACATGCCCGCATGGGTCCTCACATACTCCTCCCGTTCAAGCCCTGACGTCCTCATCAGGCTAAGGGTTCAAATCCATTCAAATCTAATCACAAACACCACGATCGGCTCATGGTTAGCCTAATAAATCCGTCCTGCAGTGTCTCCTAGTCCACATAGGTTATGGGCCAGGTCCGCTCTGAGACCATTTGTAACAATCCAGAACCTCACCCAAAATGGCTAGCCGGAAGTTACTATTTGGGTTCCTTGATCCCGTATAAATACCCAAGATCTACCCAGTGAATAAACCGATGTGGGACTAAACAACCACGCCGCACGGGTCCTCACACTAACAGAAGTCTTCGTATTCCCTTTTTAAGTTTGGGTATTAAGTTATTATTTGTAGTATGTTTTTGATTTTGATGCTATGTTATTATATCCCTTTAATCACCTGTGATTATAGAATATGAGATTACTTTTTCATGTTCTTGCAGCAGTAATTAGATTGAAAGGATGAAGTTGTCTTCATGATTCTTCTTGGATTGGTTACGTTGAGCTCATGCATGGTTGATGTCTGGGAAAATGTTGATTGAAGAAACCGATGCAGGAGGCCAAGCTGAGACAGTTTACCCAGGGACCACTGTTAGCAACCACCATCAAATTCCAAGAGATCAGTATAACACTTATGTGAGCCAGCCCTGGCAACATGCCGGGGGGGTGGAGGGGATGGTGGTAAGAAAGAGAGGACACATGGTTCCAACAACTAGAGATGAAGGGCTTTGTTATCATGCATAGCTTCTTATTATGTGCATGGGTGCTTGTCGGTTCTAGGTCTAGAAAAGTATGTCAACCCAAGTTTGATGGACTTGTACCTACTTCATCGAACTGTACTGCAAAATAAATATCCAGCAGGCTGTGTAAGATAAATATTCTCTCCTCTTCTTCTTGAATAATAGCCACGCATTGTACGTAATATGAGTTCATGAATTGATACCTCGTGAGATCTCTCGCTCTCTCTCGCTTCGCTCTCTAGGGTTCCCATCCTCCCCCACCCTCCACCCATATCTCCTTTAAAGATCCACTTAAATACGTCCCCTGTGTTACCTTCTTAAAGATCCACTTTAAACACTTAGTTAATTCATGGTCCTGTAGTGATGCAAATATTCTTAATAAAATCTTGTTCACAATTCTCCTCAAAAAAGCGGGTTTTTATTTCATAAAAGGCAAAGGAAAAAAATTAGCAAGCAAGTAGTCACACTAGATAAGACTGAGGAGTGTGTCTCAGACAATGTAGTAAGACGTGTATATATATTGATCTAAGAGGATTACCTGATTCAATGTGGACTACTTTGACTATTACGCAGTATTCAGAATGATTACCAAATTTGATGTGGATCACATTGGCCACTACAAGTATTCAAAAAGATCACCAAACTCGATGTGAAACACTTTGACCACTACAGATATTTAGAAGGATTACTAGACTTAATATAAACACTTTGACCATTACGAGAAGGGCTGGATTGGGTTCAGAAAGCGAGATCCGCTACATCGGAAAGCCGAGTCACATGCCTAACTTTCGAAGGCCATAAATTGGTCATACGATGCCCTATTAAGATGTTTTTTTTTAAATAAGTATTTTTTTGAGATCTACAACTTTGAACCAACCTCTTAGGATATTGAATTAGGCCGAAATTGTATCGTTTATGCCTCAGAACAGACTGGTTAAACCAAAAGTTTTCTTTTTGAGTAAGATTTTGACCGAGTGTAGCTCTCTATCCGAGAAAAATCAGGCAAAGAGATAGAAGATAGAGTTGATATAGAAGTAGAGATCTATCTTCTAAATTTTTTTAGTTTTTTTAGAATATTTTTATTAATCAAATTTATTTTAGAATATTTAGTCCTATTCGAACTAGGTGGAGAATCCAATTCAAATTATGAAAGAGGAGATCTCACTAGTATTATAAATAGGGGCTATGTACCTCAATTTAAGAGGTGAAGGTATCAATAAAAGAAAATGAGACTTAAAGCCCTACTTTCGAGATTCCTCAATCTTCTTTTTATTTTTTTTAGAGATTCGAGTTGAGCAGATTGAAGAAAAATCTATCTTCTCTACGATCGGATCAGATTTGCCTTATTTTAAGTCAAACTAATTTAAAAAATTGAATTTCCAAGGTCATTCATAATACATAAAAGTTTAGAGTATGAGAATTAGAAAAGATCAATGGAAATGTAAATAGGGAGAAACAATTAATTAAATAACATGTAGATATTTGAAGTTAAAATTGTAGAAGGAAAACAAATTATAAACTTTTAATATAAATTGGAATATATTAAATAAAATTGAAGATAGTTGACAAACATTTTCTACTAAAATTTAAAAACTAAAGGATTTGTTATTTTTAAGAAATAAAGATGTCTTTATTAATTTGAATAAAAGTATTGGTTTCACATAAATAAAAGATTATCATTTACAAAAATATTATGAATAGGAATATATTTATACAAAATTTGCCAAAGATCTTCACTTAGAGAGAGAGTGGCCATGGTTGGAGAAGGGCCTCCAAAACCACTTAAACAAAGTTAGAGAGAGAGAGAGAGAGAAGGGCCATGGTTTGATTTCAAGCTCAAATTCGAGCCTTGTTCATAATTAAAAAAAATATGATTTAAAAACATATTTTGTATTTTAAAATATTAAATTATTAATATATATATTATAAATAGAATATTATATTATTAAAAATATAGATACTAAACTATGCTTGCGAGTCTTCGAGCCGAATATTTTGCAACTCGGTCTTGACTCAAAAAATGGTTCAAGCTACTTGAGCTCAGTAATTGTTGAGTCGAGTCGAGCTTGAGCTCGAACAGCTTGCATGCTGATCGGCTTATTTTCACCCTAGTCCTAATTATGAACATGAACATTTTAGATTATAGGCTAAGCATCAATCATCAGTTTCTCAATCCAAAATGGATTTCCCCTATTATGGATCCATTATTTAATTTTGATGAGCCCAAAACACTTGAGTATATTTCTTATTATACTAATGAATTTAAGTTAGTGATTCAGGAGAAAATAAACAAAATATTATGATAAATTCATTAGGAAAGATTTTAGAGGTTTTGAGATGGGTTGGGAAAAGTGTTGAACTATATTTTACAAATGGATAGTCCACGAGACGTCTCTCACAAGTCACGAAATGTCTCTGGTACTAAGAGGTTCAATTTGCACGCTTCCGGGTCGACTTCTTGCTGAGACGAGACGTCTCCAACCAAAAAGACTAAAATAAGGTTGAAAGTGTCTGTGTGCAAGTCGACTCCCTGAAGCGCGAGTCGTCTCCTATAGAAGAAAGGCAGAAAGCTGTTTTCTCCGAGCAAAATGCGAGAAGCCTCCGATGATAGAAGATCATTTTCAGAAAGCCGTCTCTCTCAATAAAGATAGAAGATCATTTTCAATGAAGCAGAATGCGAGATGTCTCCTACTGTGCATGAACCATCTCTCTCAGGAAAGATAGTAGGCCATTATCAATGAGGCAGAATACGAGCCGACTCCAAAGTGTCACGAGTCGTCTCCCGCAAAAATAGCAGAAGGCGATATTTGAAGAGCCCGATTACGAGCCGACTCCCAACAGGCTCGAGCCGTCTCCTATCTCAAGCGAGCCGTCTCCTAGAATGCCCTAGTCGACTCCAAATCTGTTGGAACTCCAACGGCTAGTTTGTTAGAACATTCAGAGATGGCAGAACGGCTCTTTTCTTCTTCTAACGGCTAGTTTTATGAAAAACGGATTATAAGAAGGTATTCTTAACTGTTCTTTAGTTGGAAGTGAATGAGCATTAAAGCGCTTAAAAAAAGAGGAATAATCTTTGAGTTTTAGTGTGGGATTTCAAGTCAAAATAGAAGAAGAGCTTCTAAGAGTGATCTTTTTGTTTTTCTCAATTTTCAAGCCGCATGATCCTTAAGCAATTCGAGCTATCTGAGGAGGATCAAGAGAGAAAGAAGCCAAGCTCTTTAGCTGCCTTCATTCCAGGCTTTTTCTCTCTTTTCATAATTTTTATTTGCTATATCTGCTTACATTTAAGAAGCTTGTGCTTTGTTAAAACATTGCTTTCATATTTTGTAACTTGATTCAATCAGGGGATTGAATCAAGGAGTTAAGGCATTATCCAAGCCTGAGAATTGGATTGTGTATAAGCAAGTTTGGTTGGGATTTGGTTCTGGTTGGTGATTCAGGGAAAACCAACTAGGTTCCTTGTGATCTCGGATAAAATAATGAGTTGGGTTGTGATCTCGTAAAACAACCAGGCTGTAATATGAGAATTATAGTGAATTCTCAAGTGAGTTTGGGGAGTGGATGTAAGAGCAAGGGTTAGCTCCGAATTACTATAAAACTTGTGTATTTGCATTGTGGCTTATTGCTTACTTAACAGCTTTACTGTAATTGCCTTAATTACTTCAGCTTAAAATTAAGTTAGCCTTCATCAGCAAAGTGTAAGTAGCTTAATTTTTTAAAGGACCCAATTCACGCCCCCCCCCCCCCCTTCTTGGGTTGTCTTCTGGGCAACAAGTGGTATTAGAACCAAGTGCTCTAGTTTTATTTGTTGACCTAAACATTAAGAACCAAAGATTAGATGGCAACCCCTTTTGGATCTTCTCTAATCAAAGGCCAATCCACCAATAGGCCTCTATTGTTCAATGGAACAAATTACACCTACTGGAAGGGTAGAATGAGAATTTTCATTCAAGCTCTTGATTATGACATTTGGAGCATTATAATTAATGGACCATACATCCCCACACATGTAATAGATAATATTGTTGTCCCCAAATTAGAATGAGATTGGGATGACAATGATAGAAAATTGGCCCAACTTAATGCTAAAGCTATGAATATATTATATTGTGCCTTAGATGCAAATAAATTTATTAGGATCTCTAGTTGTATTTCTACCAAAGAAATATGGGATAGACTTGAGGTTACCCATAAGGGTACCAACCAAGTAAAAGAATCTAAAATAAACATGCTGGTACATAAATATGAATTATTTAAGATGGAACCAACTGAATCTATTACTACCATGTTTACAAGATTCACTGACATAATCAATGGTTTAAAAAGTTTGAAAAAATCTTATACTAACAGTGAACTTGTCAGAAAGATTCTTCGGTCTCTACCTCGGTCATGGGAAGCCAGAGTGACTGTGATTTAAGAAGCTAAAGATCTCAGCACGCTTCCACTTGAAGAACTTTTTGGATCCCTAATGACGCACGAGCTGACCATGAAGCAACACAACGGGGAAGAAGCATCAAGAAAGAAAGTGATAGCATTAAAAGCCGCTGCACACGAGGACTGTGAAGATAATAGCGAAGAAGAAGATGAAGAAGATGAAGATCTGGCTTTTCTTGCAAGAAAATTCAAGAAGTTCTTGAGGAAGAAGAAGTCATTCTTCAACAAGAGATCTGTCGTCAAAGAATCAGAAAGAGATAGAGAGAAGGAAAAGGAACCGGTAATCTGCTATGAGTGCGGAAAACTCGGACACTTTAGATCAGATTGTCACCAATTCAAGAAAATGTTAAGGAAGAAGAAGAAGGCCTTTGTCGCAACTTGGAGCGACAGTGAGGAGTCTTCACCAGAGGATGAACCACAAGAAAAAGGCAAATATCTACTTAATGGTAGATGATATTGAGATATTGTTGCCTAGATAGACAACCCAAGAGGGGGGGTGAGTTGGGTTTTAAAATAATTTTGCAATTAAAACGTTTGAGGATGACTAATTAATACTTTTGCAAGATGATTAATTAGTTGCTATGTGCTGTGAGTGAAATGAGAGTGAGAGAGAGAGAGACACAAGCAATCACAAACACAATGTTTATAGTGGTTCGGAGCTAACCCTTGCTCCTACGTCCACTCTCCAAGTCTCACTTGGGAATTCACTATAACCCCTTGGATTACAGCCGGTTGTTTTACAAGCTCACAACCCAACTTGTTGTTTTACGAGCTCACAACGAACTCGGTCGGTTTTTCCCAGGCTCACCGACTAGAACCACCCCGATTGTTTTTTCCGGGATCACAATCGAACCCTTACACGTTGGTTTTACCCTCGGCTCACCAACCAACCTCTACACTCTTGATTCAATCCCCTGATTGAATCAAGCAAAGACAAGATGGAAAGAACAAGGACAAACAGAAAAACAGAGCTTCTAAAAAGCAGATATACAGCAATATAAACTAGAGAGAAGTTAAGAGCCCTCAAACACTTTTGAGTTGGAGTAGAGAAGGGCTTCTTGAACTGTGAGTCTCCTCTTGAATGTCTGGTCGACTTGAAGGCAGGAGGAGACTTCTTTAAATGCTGGGAAGAGGTAGCTGGATGGAGTTAATGGCGCTCTTCCTTCTTTTCTGTTGAAAACCAGTTGGCAGAGATAGGATGCTTGATTTCTTTGAGTGGAATGGTGCTTCTCTGTCTTGCTACAGTCCTCTGTGGCTATTTAAGCCATCCCCCACGGAAACTAGCCGTTAGACACCTTTTTCTGCCCGTTCTGCACACTCTGCACATCCTGACAATATGTTCGTTGGGGTCGGAGTCGACTCGCGCGATCTGGAGTCGACTCGGCTGTAGCGGGAGTCGACTCATGCTTTTCTGGAGTCGGCTCGGCAACTGTTCCGGATTTGAATTAAAGTGACCTCCGCGACTGGGAGTCGACTCGACTTAACCCGGAGTCGACTCGCCAACTTCTGGAGCTGACTTGCCATTTTCGGAGTCGGCTCATCCCATGAAGTCCATGGAGCTAATTTTTCAACTTGGCCCACTCGAGTCGACTCGACAATCCTGGGAGTCAACTCGGCGCTCAGAGTCCGAACTCCCGATCTTCTGTCTTTTGGCTCGTCCAGTCTTGGAGTCGACTCGAACTGTTCCGGAGTCGACTCGGCTCTCAGTTTCCGAAACACAGCCTTCTGCCTTTTTGATGTAGTGCTGCCTTGGAGTCGACTCGAGCTGTCTGGGAGTCGACTCGGCTCCCAGACAATAATTCGGTCTTCTGTCTTTTTGGGGTCGCGCTGTCTCGGAGTCAACTCGCGCATTGCGGGAGTCGACTCGGATCTCAGAGTCCGAAAACTGCTCTCTGACTTTTGCCTTGTGTACCACTGAGAGTCGACCTGCCAACCATCGGAGTCGACTCGCGTTCCACAGGAGTCGACTCGAATCTCAGGGTCGAAAATCGCTCTCTGACTTTTCTGTCTGTAACTCCTTGGAGTCGACTCATACTACTCCGGAGTCGACTCGTAATCATCGGAGTCGACTCGGTAATCATCGGAGTCGACTCGCGCACTTCAGGAGTCGACTCGCTGACAGGTTTTGAGTTGAGTCTTTCTGTTCGTCTGTCAGTTCTCAGTCGGAGTCGACTCGTAATGATCCGGAGTCGACTCGAGCCCGTGCCAATGATTCTGATACGCTTGGAGTCGACTCGTAATATCCCGGAGTCGACTCGAGTCTCAGACTTTGGTTCAAACTGACTTCTTAACTTATCCAAAATATCTTGAACCAAGTCTAGAAACACTTAGACAAGATTTTCACTGAAACACTCAATTGAATTCATTAGTAAACAAAAGATATACTCAAATGCTTTGAGCTCATCAAAATCAAATAGGGTTTTAATCAATCACTCCACAATCTCTCCTTTTTGATGATGACAAAACATTGAGTATATGTAAAGTGAATTGCTCAATAAACAAGGAAATGAAATCTATAAATGAATTCAAGTGTCTGGTTTTTTAATTTATCCAAACTTGAAAGGTGTGAAACAATAAATTTTGGAGTTAAAGCTCCCCCTTTCATTTGGAATTATATAAGCCTTCATGTCATGCACTCAATTGTTTGGCTTATATATATTTAATGATTTGACTTTCTTAAAAATTCAGATTCTCCCCCTCAACATATGCATTCTACTTTGTTTTGATTCTCTGAATTTCCTTTTAATGCATTGAAGTTTTTGAACTGAAATTTTTGGTTTTTAGAGGAAAATCTGTCAATTTGTTCTTGAGTAGGATTCAACTAATCTCCGAATATCCCTTGAATAGATTCTGGAGATTACTCCATTAGGAGCCCCAACAGAGAGATAATGAGCCTCGAGGTACCAAATCCACTAAGAACAAATTATGTTTTAATTTTTGATTTCTTTTATGTTGATTCCATTTACATATCTATTAAATATTTCTCCCCCTTTTTGTCATCGTATCAAAAAGGAAGTGAGTATAACACGCAATCATTTAGAGAGCAAATTGCACAAAATTGAAGAGAATATGTCTACTCATTGTATTGATGTGTATGTAAATACATTTGTGAATACAATAAGTAAAGCAAAAAGAATACATGTCAAAATACAAAAAGATATCTAAGGCTTCCTCGAGGAGGATGCGGCTCCCCGGGGCATGCGCTCTGCAAGTAGTGTGACTGCATTGGTGACGTGCTCGAGCTGTCGGATAATGGCCGAGGTGGCCCTGCTATGTGTCGTATCGAGCTCGGTCACCGACTGCTGAAGTGTGTCAAGCTTGGCGATGAGCACATTCGCCAAGCGCTCGGCCCCCTGGGTAGTGGTGCCCATGTCGTGTCGCATGTCATCGCGCATCTTCCGAGTGGTGCTCGTGACTTTCGCTCATGCTGTGGAACTGGGCTTGGATCAGGAACCTTACATTGTAGATCTCTTCCCGCACATGGGCCGTCATCTCAGCCACGGCTGACAGGGAAGGGACCAACGCTGAAGAAGGTGCAGGAGAAGGAGCAGGCACTGAACCCCGGAGCTCCCTAAGTAGGTCGTCCCGGAGATCTCTAACTATCTCCTGCCGCAAACTCCCGGAGCTGCTCAGGAGCGATCCGGACCTCCATGGGCTGAGTAGGTGGAGCTGAGGAGGAGGGTCCGGCTGAGGTGGTGGGAGCAGAAGTGGAGGGAAAGGTAGGATAGTCTGAGTCTGGGTCAGGACTGGGGGAAGGTCTGGTGGTATGTGTGGAGGTGGATGATTTCCTAACCCAGGTTCCCTCGACCTTCCGAAACCCCATCCTGTGTAGGGTTCCCGGACGCATGCGATCTGTCCATCGCAATGCGCGAGAGGGTTCCCCCTCAGGAATGGGAATCTCGGCCTCCCTAAATAGAAGAGTGAACATCATGCCATAGGGGAGGGTGAGCCTAGGTCTATCTAGTGGCTCACATAGGTATCTATACATCATCTTGGGAAAGTTGATTGGGGTGTCCTGGAGGATGTAGAACATAAGAGCTAGGTCTCTCTCAGATACAAAATCGAAGCGGCCAGTCTTCGGGAAGAGGGACCTAGAGATGATACTCAAGAGGAGCCGCATCTCAACTGAAAGTGAGCTAGCGGACACCTCATCTAAGGGGGACTGAGGTGGATGTCCTAGAATGGCCGTAAGGGCCTCAGTCCTATCCTCGGGGTGTGTGGGAGCCACCCCTACTTGTGAAAGATGGAGGACCTGAGCAATGATATCCTCCGAAATGAACAATGGGACACCGGCTACCGTGCCCCTCGATACCCCCCATCGCCCCTATGTACAGTACCGTAGAACTCCCTAACTAGGCCAGGGTATGTGGGGAGATCTAGGGAACAAAAATACTCTAAGCCCTGGGCCCGCAGTCTCTCTCCTATAGTAAAGCCCTCCGGGAGAGATAGTCGAAATCGACGTATCTCCCGGTGGAGACGCCTTCCGGCGCACGGCCTCGAGGGAACCTCCCTCGGCGGGGAACGAGCCGGAGGTTGTGGCCTCGCGGGATCGTTCCGAGCCTTGGAACGCCGCTCGGCACCGGTTGCGGGTTGGGGGTCTCTTCCGGACAACGGCTTTACGAGGCATTTTGACCTAGGGAAGAGGAAGGAACCTAAAGAAGCGAGGAAG
This sequence comes from Phoenix dactylifera, assembly GCF_009389715.1. NCBI lineage: Eukaryota > Viridiplantae > Streptophyta > Magnoliopsida > Arecales > Arecaceae > Phoenix > Phoenix dactylifera. Next base: position 122,123 of record NW_024068458.1, on the reverse strand, counting down.
ATGGACGGAAAAACCTTAAGGTCGGCCGGAGACGCTCTAGGAGTCCGGCTCTAGGGCTTGTGAACAGTGGCGGCGGTGAATAGAAGTGTTGAGTAAACGATGAAGTTAGGGTTAAAAAATCGGATCCGACTGCGAGTCGACTCCTCTGAGTCGCGAGTCGACTCCGACCGTCGAGTCGACTCCAAAGTATGCGCGAGTCGACTCTCCTTATGCGCCTATTGACCTCGAGTCGACTCCCGACTGAATGCGAGTCGACTCCCCCTCTGCTGCCATCGATCTCGAGTCGACTCCCGTAAATGTGCGAGTCGACTCCCCGTTACGAGCCGACTCTGAAACTTGCTCGAGTCGTCTCGAACTCTGGCACGCACCTAAAAATCATGCTATGTTCGTGCCGAATGAGGGAAAATCACTAGTTATGATCTGATTGATGATCATTGTAAAGAAACTCTAAATTAGCCACAATCTAATCATCAAAATCAATGAACTAGTGGAAAATACCACTAGGATGGATCAATCACTCCCAATCCCCTCCTAAGCACACTAAATCTCTCTTCACTTAAGGGTTTTGTAAAAATGTCAGCTAATTGATCATCAGTGCAACAAATTGAAGTGTCACATCACCATTCAGTACATGATCTCTTATGAAGTGATGTCTTATCTCAATATGTTTAGTTCTTGAATGCTGAATTGGATTTTTAGTTAGATTAATGGCACTTGTATTATCACAATTAATGGAATTTTATCTTGTTTAATGCCATAATCTTCCAATTGTTGTTTGATCCACAAGATTTGAGCACAACAACTCCCGGCTGCAACATATTCAGCTTCAGCAGTAGATAATGCAACCGAGTTTTGTTTCTTGCTAAACCATGAGATTAAGTTTTCTCCTAGAAATTGACATGACCCGCTGGTGCTTTTTCTATCAAGTTTACATCCAGCAAAGTCTGAATCTGTGTATCCTATTAAGTTTAGGCTAGATTCTTTAGAATACCATAACCCTATATTCTTTGTTCCTATTAGGTATTTAAAGATTCTCTTGACTGCAATTAGATGAGATTCCTTAGGATTAGACTGATATCTAGCACACATGCAAACACTAAACATGATATCAGGTCTACTTGCAGTAAGATACAATAAAGATCCTATCATACCTCTATATAGTTTCTGATCTACAGATTTACCTGATTCATCTTGGTCTAATTTGCATGATGAGCTCATGGGGGGTGCTGATTGACTTGTTCCCCTCCATATCAAACTTCTTAAGCATCTCCTTGATGTATTTAGCTTGATTGATGAAGATGCCTTCTTCAGATTGTTTGATTTGAAGCCCGAGGAAATAATTCAGCTCTCCCATCATGCTCATTTCAAATTCACTCTGCATCAAGTCAGCAAATTCTTCGCAGAGGCGATTGTTAGTAGCACCGAAAATAATATCATCAACATAAATCTGCACTAACAACATATCTTTGTTTTTCTTCTTTAGAAACAATGTTGTATCTACATTACCCCTAGAAAACTCATGTTCTAATAGGAATTTGCTAAGCCTCTCATACCATGCTCTAGGTGCTTGTTTCAAACCATAAAGTGCCTTGTTCAATTTATATACATGATTAGGGTATTGATGATTTTCAAAACCAGGAGGTTGTTCTACATATACCTCTCATTAATATACCATTTAAGAATGCACTTTTTACATTCCATTTGAAATAATTTGAAGTCCTTAGAGCATCAAATGCTAGTAAAAGTCTAATTGCCTCAAGTCTAGCTACAGGAGCAAAGGTTTCATCAAAATCTATACCTTCTTCTTGATTATAACCCTTTGCTACTAGTCTAGCCTTATTCCTTATTACAATTCCATTTTCATCAAGTTTATTTTTATAAATCCATTTGGTACCTATAATTGAATATTCAGTAGGTCTTTCAACTAGATTCCATACTTTGTTTCTAGTAAATTGGTTTAATTCTTCTTGCATTGCATTTATCCAATTTACATCTTTTTCAGCTTCTTCTATGTGTTTGGGCTCAAAATGTGAAACGAAAGCTAGATGATTGTTTAAGTTCCTAAGAGATGCTCTAGTCCTAACAGGTTGAGATGGATCATCTAGAATTAATTCCTTAGGATGCCCCGTGAGCAAACCTCCAAGCCTTAGTCAGCCCATGATCCATAATAGCCTCTTGGCTTGATGATGCATTTCCAATTAATTTTTGATTATCATCTTGTAATGTCATCTCATCTATCTTCTCTTCAAGAATTTCACCATCATCATCAAAATTAACTCTCTTGCTAGAAGAGATATCACTAAAATCATCAAAAACAACATGTATGGATTCTTCTATAACTAGGGTTCTTTTATTAAGATTCTATAGGCTTTACTAGTTGTGGAGTACCCCAAGAATATATCCTCATCAGATTAGAGTCAAAATTTTCCTAGATTATCTTTCCCATTATTATGAACAAAACACCTACATCCAAAAATATGAAAATAGTTTACTTTTGGTTTTCTGTTTTTCCAAAGTTCATAAGGTGTTTTCTTTATGATGGGTCTTAATAAAACTCTATTTAATATATGACAAGAAGTATTGACGGCTCTCCCCAAAAGTACTTAGGGAGGTTACTTTCACACAACATAGTTCAGCCATTTCCTCTAGAGTTCTATTTTTCCTCTCCACAACTCCATTTTGTTGTGGTGTCCTAGGTGCAGAAAAATTGTGTGTTATTCCCTTTTTACTATAAAACTCATTGATGACCCAAAGATTGATTTAAAGATTGATTTTGATGATCACAAAACCTTGAAGTATGAATACTAATGTTTGTGTTGGCAAGGAGAAAGATATTTATTTTGCAAGGGAACATAGCAAGTTGGAAGAACACAAGAAGGCCTCCAAAGCTCTCAAGAAAAGTTGGAAGAAAAGCTGCAATTTATTTGGCCCAAGTTTCAAGTTCAAAGGATTCAAATTGGAGGAGCAAATTTAAAGGAAAATTCAAAAAGAATAGTCTTCGAGTCGACTCTAGAGTAGAACGAGTCGACTCTAGGGTGTAACAGACAGAAAAGTCAGGAGAGCGTTATTTCGACCCCTAAGATTCGAGTCGACTCCTGTTGAACGCGAGTCGACTCCGATGGTTGCAGGTCGGACTCCAAAGAAAGCAAGAGTCGACTCTCAGCGGTACACAAAGAAAAAAGTCAGAGGGCAGTTTCTGGACTCTGAGATTCGAGTGACTCCCGCATTACGCGAGTCGACTCCGAGACTCCGCGACCACAAAGAAGACAGAAGACCAATTTACTGTCTCTGAGATTCGAGTCGACTTCCCAGACAGCTAGAGTCGACTCCAAGGCAGCTCTTACATCAAAAAAAACAGAAGACAGTGTTTCGGAAACTGAAAGCCGAGTCGACTCCGGGGAAGTTCGAGTCGACTCCAAGACTGGACGAGCCAAAAGACAGAAGATCGGAGTTCGGGCTCTGAGCGCCGAGTCGACTCCCAGGGATTAACGAGTCGACTCGCGTGGACCAAGTTCAAAAATAGATCCACGGACTCCTGGGATGAGCCGACTCCGAAAATGCCAGTCAGCTCCAGAAGTTGGCGAGTCGACTCCGGGTCAAGTCGAGTCGACTCCCAGTCGAGAGAGGCGACTTTAATTCAAATTTGGAACAGTGGCCGAGTCGTCTCCAGTAAAGTACGAGTCGACTCCTGCACACAGACGAGTCGACTCCTGATCGCTGCGAGTCGACTCCGATGCCCAACGTAATATTGTCAGGAAGTGCAGACTGTGTCCAACGGCTCTATTTTGTCTCTAACGGCTATATTCTTGTTTCCACGTCATCTAAAGCTATAAAAACAAGATGAGAGCTAGGGGAGAAGGTATGGAAGTGGGAGAGAACATTTAGGAAAGAGATTTCAAAGAGACTACAAGGGAAATCTTCCATAAGCACAAAAGGGCCATTCAAAGTGAAATAGAGAGAAGAAGAGCATCCAAGGTGAATCCCAAAGCTTCCTCTCCATCCGTGTGCCGCCTCGGTGATCCTCTACTTCGTGCCAAATCAGAAGAGGGTCAAGTAAAGAAGAAGCCGAGCTCCTTCATCTTCAAAACTCGTTTGAGGGCTTCTCTTTACTCTATTTGTTTATATTGTTATATTCGCTTGTTTAAGAAGCTTTGATTTGTTTTAAACTTTGTTTTTAATATCTTGTAACTTGATTCAATCAAGGGATTGAATCAAGGGGTTAAGGTTTGTTGGTGAGCCAAAGGAAAAACCAACGGTGAGAGGTTTGTTGGTGAGCCTAGGTCGAAACCAACGGTGTAAGGGTTTGATTGTGATCCCGGGGAAAACAATCGGGGTGGTTTCTAGTCGGTGAGCCTGGGAAAACCGACCGAGTTCGTTGTGCGCTCGTAAAACAACAAGTTGGGTTGTGAGCTTGTAAAACAACCGGCTGTAATCTGTAGGATTATAGTGAAATTCCCAAGAAGTCTTGGGGAGTGGATGTAGGTGCTGGGGTGCACCGAACCACTATATGTTTGTTGTGTTTGTAATGCCTCTTGTCATTGTCTAACTAACACACTTACTTACTTAGATAAATTGCTTGCCTTTACTGTCATCCGCGCATCCTTTAGTTGGCAAGCATATTCAATCAAGTCACATTCTATACATCAAACTGTTGCTAAGTTTTGACTTTCACTGTGCATCCATACAACTTAGCATAATTAATCAAAAAACTTTCAGAAGTAGGTTAAAAGTTTTAAAAGACCCAATTCACCCCCCCTCTTGGGTTGTATCTACTGGGCAACAAGTGGTATCAGAGCAGGTGCTCTAAGTTTAATCATTGATCTCACGATCAAGAGCCAAAGATCATGACAACTCAAATAGATAGTTTTCTAGGAGAAGGACAATCAATTGATACACCTCCACTATTTAATGGCATAAACTATACACATTGGAAAATACGCATGCGCATTTTTATTCAATCACAAAACTATTATTTATGGAAAATCATAATAAATGACCTTCACACACTCTCTCAAACTATTAATGAAAAGGACTTAGTACAATTGAATGCTAATGCTATGAACATATTATATTGTGCTATTCAAGAAACGAAGTTTAATGAAATTTCTACATGCTTATCTGCTAAGGAGATCTGGGATACTTTAGAAAATATTTATGATAAATCTCAGATTAGCTCACATGTGCTTCAATTACCTACTAACAATGAGACTGCAGAAAAAGGTGTTGAATCTCCCACCTCAGTCGAGTCGACTCCAAGTATTCCAGAGTCGACCCTCAAGTTAACCGAGTCGACTCCAATAAGGTTCGAGTCGACTCCGAGGCAAATCAGCTTCCTAAAGACAAAGAAGAAGAGGAAGCAAGAAGAAAGGAAGAAAGAGGTAAAACACAAGAAAGCCTTGACCAAGAGAAAGTCAGACAAGGAATTGAAAGTTAGGAGCAACAATGAACTACAAGAGGTAACTAATTTATGTCTTATGGTACAAGAAGATAAAGTAGGATCTGAATCTAATCTTACACCAAATGACTTTCATGAAGAATATTCTTATGATGAACTTTTAAAATGCTTTTCATGATTTGTATGGTGAATGTAGAAAATTAGCTATGAAAAATAAAAATCTTAAAAAGCTAAATTTGGAAATTTCAAAAGAAAGAAATTCTATTGCTGAAATACAAGACAAACTAAATTCTGAAAATAAAAGCTTAAGGTCATTTTCAGAAGAATTGATTCAGAAAAATCATAGCTTAATTAAAGAAAATCAAAACTTAAGTAAAGAAATTAATCAATTAAAATCTTTTATTAACAAATTCACCGTAAGTTCAGAACGATTAAAAATGATGTTTGAAAGCCAATATGTTGCTTATGATAAATCAAAACTTGGATTGACACCTTTACTTAACAATAAATCTCTAGAGAAAAAGGTTATCAATTCACCAAGCAAACCATTAAATAAGATAACTTATTCAAGCATGAAAAAGAATGGGCATAACAACTTTTTCCATCGTACTAACACAATTAAATCAAATGGTAAAGTTATTACTAATTAAACAGATTTGGGTTCCAAAAGGAACCATATGTCCTAACTCTCAAGGACCCAAGCAAGCTTGGGTACCCAAAATGAAAATATGAGGATGTAGACATAAGTGTGCCAAGATACCCATGGAACAAAAGAAACTTAAAAATATACTTATGAAAAGTAATTAACAAAAATAATAATAATGAAATCAGTAATCCTTGCATCTCATCATTATTTTTGCTTTAGTATTTGATATGAATTGCAAGTATTAAATCAATTTTGTGATATAGAAAATACTTTTGGAAATATAATCAAATCATTTCATTTTATAGTATACTTTACTCACTATTGGATAAGTTGCTAAATGATTAATCAATTTATTAAGAATAACTCTATGAATTCTCTATATGCTTGATTGAGAGTTTTTATCCATGGCATTATTGTTTATTGATCATAGATGTGATAATGTGTACTTGGTGTGCTTTTGAATATATGCACTATGAATACCAAGATTAAAGAAACCATCTTTGGCATATAAAATCAACTCATGCTAGTATGTACTTAATCTCAAAAGACCTTGCCCTTGGCTTACTTAGATTATCTTCTGAAAGGTCAAAGTTTGCTATGCATGTTAACTAAGGAAACAAACAAGAATCAATTTCTAAATCTAAAGATGTTGTTTCCATCACTAAGTTTTCAAAAGCTTACATTGGATTTGTTCTTGGCAAATAAAACTGAAGTATTTTTCTGTATTTGCTAAATCTTGTAAAAGTGTTTCAAATGAAAAAGGTTTCCAAACTGTGAAGATAAAGATCATGGCACAGTGTTGAAAACCAAAATCCTGATAAAGGTTATACAGAAAATAATATTAAATTCAATTATTTCAGCTCCAAGGACACCATAAGTAAAATAGGGTTAATAGAATTCTTGAAAAAATGAAAAAGACAATTGAGTATGATAGGCATCTACTTAAATGATTTTTAAAAGCTATCATCACTGCTTGTCATACATATGACTTCTATTAGATCTATTTTTGATGAAAACTTCTTTTAATCTTCTGAAAAATAGAAAATGAACTATTGCATATCTCTCATATCTTTCAGTCGTACATACTATGCTTGATATGTTCTTATGAAAATAATGGCCAAATTTGATAAAGATATTTCTATCCTTGGATATCATTCATCAAGCAATGCATATAGAACATTCAATGAAAAGATTCGAGTTGTAGAAATATCAATTCATTTTATTCCTTATGAGACTAATGATTTATTATGAAGATACTAAAATTAAATTATATATGTATATGGTTAATCTTTTACATATAACAATCTGAAAACTTGTTAATAATTATAACCAAATTGAGTTTTTCAGAAATGCACTTAATGAAGAAAAATTGATGACTACTAAAAGACTAAATCAAGAAAAGATGAAATAGATCTTGATTCTGCATGATTAAAAGTAAAGATCACCATTATCATTTGCTTGCCTCATGAGCTTTATATTCTGTCAAATGAATGTGTAGAATTCACTCCTATGTGGTTATTTCATTAAAAAAGAGATCTATGCAAAAATAACCACCATATTTAAAAACACTCATTACATATATGATAAAGCAATATGTGATTTAGAACAAGCATCAAAAACATGATATATGAAAGCTTAAGTAACTTTTTTGATAAAAAGTAATAATGATAAATTTATACATTAAAAAGATGAATCTGTGATATCTTGCTTGCTCAAAGCATACATTGATGGCATCATTTTTGTTCTACTAATGAAGATTTTACTAAGCTCATGCAAGATGAGTTTGAAATATGTATGATGAATGAATTAACATTTTCTCTCGAACTCCAAATTAAGCCAAACAAGAAAGGAGATCTTCATTGACCAAAGTTAGTCCACAAGAAAATTCTTATAGAAGATTGGCATGAAGAAGGTATGTCTATGACCCCATCTTGTAGAATTTGAAAAGGATGAGCAAAGTAGATCTATTGTTTTAAAGCTGTATTGAAACATGATAGAATAATTATTTTATTATACAGCTAGTAGACCAGATTGTATGCTCATTATGTGACCTTGTGCAAGACATCAATCTAACTTTAATGAATCATATTGATAACAAATAAATCATAATCAGAATTTTGATAGAAACAACTGTTTAAGATAAAGTTGATTAAAACTTAGCTAACATGTTTTTTAATAATTATCTTAAGCAAATAGAATCTAAGCCCAATTGATTCTGAAAATAAAAAAAAATTTGATTTGACCTTGATAAATCTTCCTATTGCTTCACATGCTTGTCTTTGAATATTCTTGGTTAATGAAACTATCTCTTAAGTTCAAGTGACATGTGTTTGCTTATATTTGGCAATCTCTTGAGTAAAATGACTCAACATTCAATTGTTGTCATATCTTACGATTGAGTCACCTAGTTAAGAAACATGCTATGTGAATAGGTAATTTTAGATACCTTTCTCACAAATTAATTGAGCAAAGTCAATAATGTAAATCTTATTATGGCATGATTAAATTCTTTAATTATTAATTTTGATATCATGTCTATACATGTATTGACTGACTTATACTCTTAGAAATTGTTTCATGGTTTGCCCAAACGAAATTATTTCTTTGCCTATATCGTAACCATGAAATACACAAGTATATGCTTAAAATTTTGATGTAAAATAACTTGTGAGAAGTTACGAATCCTTGAGCACAATGAAAATATTGTTTGCATAATATACATCTATATGATACATAAAATTATTTTTTTATTCTGCTCTTTCATGTAAATTACTTGAGAATACAAAAAGAGAGAGAGATAAAGAAAAGAAAATGGACATTATTCAAGAGATAAAAAATCTAAGCAAAGGCAAGTACTCCAATCTTAAGGAAAAGCAAAACAAGCATAATATATTCGGATCATTTGGAAGGGATAAAATCGATAATTAATTACACTTAAACAGGGAGAGTTTGGAGTGAACATTTTAACTTTTCTATATTGCTCATAATAGGGATGGGTGCCAATGGGGAGGCTAGTGGTAGTACCCGGCACTATTTGACCCAAACTATTCGGTGTAGGGCATATTAGGGACGGCACAAGAGGGAGGCTAGTGGTAGTACCTCGTGCCCCTTCCAACTCCACCGGATAGGGAGCAAATAGAGTATAGAGCATAAGAAAGTAAAAATGAAAGACAAAGTAAATGAAAATATATAAGAAGAATCAATTCAATTTCTTTGTCACTTGGAAACACACCTTAAGGATGAAATCAATGCAAGATTATATTTAAATAGGGGAGTTTATTTGAAAAGAATTGATTTTGATCCTTGACATGCTTGTTCTTAATATCTTAATGCATGACTTAACACATAATATAGTTTGCATGTGGCATGATGTTTTAAATTATGGGTTCTCAATATTTTGAAATGCTCCATGCTTGGACAATTTGATTGAATGTTTGGAATATTATATAAAATTGTTGTTTGGTATTATTGAAAAGAAATTTTCAGATTTGTCGTTGACAATCATCGTTAAAACCTGAAAGTTGAATAAATTTGTAAAAAGGAGAAGAGAAGGATATCTCTATGTAGGAAAAATGAATTGATTTTGTTTTATCCTTCAACTTGCTTAACTTTGATATATAATGTTCTAATTCATACCAAAACTCAACATAAATACAAATATTCTGAATATGCTCTTATATATGTTTGAAATATGTGTTTTCAATCATAATGATTTAAGATGAGCTATAATGTGGAAGATACATATCTCAAATTATGATTTTGAAAGCCTCAATTGAAAATCCTATGTAATTCAGAATCTGATTTTGTATAAAAGCTTAAACTCAATATGATTTCTAAATAAAATTTTAATTTTAGAAAAATAGAATTAATTTTGATACCTTGATTGATTGCTCCAATACGCATCCGAAACATATCATTTCTTATCTTCAAAGTGTATTAATATTGGTCTAAATGATGTGGCTTTCAATGATCTTGATTGCAAGTAAATATTTTTCAATATATGATTTATTTTGATATTAAAAAAATCTATTGGGATTCATGTATACATTGCTGAAAAACTGTGATTAAGAAATTGAGTTCTATAAATACACATACCTCAATGATCATCTATATGTTTTTCTCTCTTACATTCTTAAAGACTTTCATCAGAATATATATATAGAGTGAATGATCTTAAAGCTAGAAATATTTCAGCTCACTCAAATGATTCTTAAAAGAAAGAAAATGTAAATGCTTTTGAAAGAAACTGAGCTTCAAATGAATCATTTTCTGATTAATATTTCTATACATTTTCTCTAAGATTAAGAGAAAGCATAACTTTTTCTTAAAGAATTAGAAAGAGTAATTGCTACAAATTTTGAATAATACTAGATTACTCTACATTCTCGATATCATAGAATTTCAGTGTTATTCACGTTATCACTAAAATCTGAATTCAACAATTAAAAATGGTTAAAGAAGAATGCATCTTTTGAGGGGGAGTTTTAGATATTCAGTATCTTATCCTAAAGATACTTTAATTTGATGCATACCTTGAATTTTATGGATTGATTTTGATAAACCTCCTTATATTACAAGACATGCTTTAATTACCTTGAGATGAGTTCTATAAAGGTTGTCTTATCTCAAACCTTGAGTCTTATGAAAATAAGCTGAAACTTATAGAAAATATATTTTTGAGATTGACAATTTTATTGAACATTATCTTCAAATTCTAAACTCTTAAATGGAATGATCAATTGAGGGGGAGAAAGAAAATTTCAGAAGAAGAGGTCTTATGGAACTTAATTGATGAGAGCACAAAAGTGCAATCGTCAGGCCATTTTAATTAGTATTTTAGCTAATCATTTAAAATAAAATTAACTAATTAATATTTTATTTGTGCAAGCATCCCACATTCCATGTCCAGGTTCAACCGAGCCCAACTGCATCTGACTTGTCTTAATTCCACGGGCATCACCCTGATGGAGTCGAGTCACTACCGGCTGCCACCCATCATTGTCTCAGCCCAACTTTGATTCCAGCTCCTAATCGCGCGCACCAAAGTATCATTGATTCTGGTATAGCACCAACTTGACCCAAGCATGGCACGTTTCCCCCATCTCAGCAATCAGAGCACCATCCCACGGCCACATCTTTCCAAGCTTCATCCCAGCTGTTCACCGTCCGCACCTCCCAGCGTCCACGGCGTCCTCCCATCGATCCCGGATCGCCTTCCATTCCATGTGCGATCTCGGATGATCGCCTCCTCCATTCCAGCCATCGGAATTCAACGCCCACTTCCCAAATCTGCACCGCGTCCATCCCGTGCGAGAGCAACGGTCCGCGAGCAATCTCTTCTTCATTCCACGCATCATCGGCGATCCCGCACGGCGAGCCCAAAGAAGCAAGACCGCGCCTCCCCTCTGCAACCGCCCAGCGACCCTGTGAACCAGCCGTGATCCAAGCTCATCCCATCCCGTGATTAGCGATCCAACGCGTCTCCTCCCTTCCATTTCTTCCTTCCGCGACTGGTCCACCATCCACCGAGGCCAAGATCGGCTCCTCCCGAGATCTCGCAGCCGGCCGTGAAGCATCCCGAAATCCCAGCGCCCGAATCTCTTCCGTAATCGGCTCCTCACAGCAGCACTTCCTTCCGCGACAGCATCCCGCGTCCGTCCTCCCCCTCGATCCCGCTTCCTTGATCCAAGCATCGCGTCCGGCACATCCAAAGAAGGAATCCCGAGCCGGAATCCCAGCACCCGTGCCAGCTCCAAGCCATGATCCCGTGATCCCAGCGCCTCACAATCGCTGCCAGCCGTCCGCCCGATTTCAGCGTCCGTCCGAGTCCCCAACGCGTCTCCAAGAGCTATAAGAAGGAGGGAAGAAGAAGAAGGAGGGGTGTGCTCGGTGGAGGCCGAGAGTCGAAGGAGAAGGAGGTGCTCTGTGTCGGTTCCAAAGAACAGAGGAGGGGCCCTGTTTTCCGAGAAGAAGGAAGAAGAAAGTATTATTTTAATATTTTTTTTAGTGTTCAGCCGAATTGTTAGTTCCTTTTATTTCAAGGATTTTCTTTTATGTTCTTGTAATCAATTTTCTTTAATGCAATCCCTGATCTAGATTCAAGTTAATTTCTATTTTTTTTATACAATCTTTTAATTTTTCTTTTATGCAATACATGTTTAAGTTTTAAATTTTCTACAATTTATTATATGCATTCTAGAATTCTTAATTTTAAGATAACCTTGGAATGAATCTTTTCAGTTCGATTGACGATTTTAATTTATATTCTGTCTTTAGAAATCGACTCCTACTCTGCATTAAATTTCAATTGCAAGTTTTCTTTCTTTTCTTTATTTATTTTCAAATAGAAAATATTCTCTAATAGACTGGAGAATCATTTAACATCCTCAAAATAATGTTTTTTCTCCCATCATTCCAAAATCAATTTCGAATCCAAGTGAACATTTTAATTTTTATGCAACTCCAATCGCCTCCCTGTGGATCGACCTCTTACAACCACTATTCTTCGAGTAGGAAAGGTAAGAGTAGAATTAAATTTAACTTTTGTTCGTCGGTTCTAACAACGATCTGTCTAGCATATTTTTAGGTAGACAGGAAAAGGACGAACATTAATCGCATAAATCTATAACTAAAGAAGAGGGAAAGAATACTAAATGAAAAGTGATCCTAATACTCTCCAATATGTATCATCTGAAATTTAAATCTGAAAATCTTTATGATACACCATTGAAGCGTGTTAGTTGGTTAGTATTTCTTATGCATCACTCATGAACCAAATTGCAAATCTTAAGAGCCTCTAAAAGGGGGAGAATAATGTGTTAAATTTTCATGAGTATCTCTTAGAAAATCTATTTTGAACTTCACTAATGAGTCCTAATTGGCTTGCTCTTTAGAACTTCAATTTTTGTGCCAATTCATTATTTTATGTTCTAAAGGAATAAAAGAAAGTCTTTAAAAGAGCTCTAAGATGTATAAAAAACTGCATAAATTCATATTTTGGTATTTGTGCCCCAATGCTCTTATTATCATAAAAGAACTTTGAAGTCATTAAGAATTAATGATCCAACATGATGATATGTTTTTCAAGTATATAAGTTTTGATCTTTTACTCTGAAAATTAATTAAATTGCTCTCATGTTGATAAAATACTTAATAGATTGGGCAAAAGATCTTAAATGAACAAGCTTTCATACTTATTATTGAAGAGAGGGCAGATTTCCATTCGTGTTTTCCTTGAATATCATTTGTGGTACTTCTTGAATTAACTTAAGAAAGATTCCACCTACACTTGTTTAGAAAACTATCTGTGGTATCAAATTAGAAAACTTCTTGAAATCACATTCAATGTGTTCTGCTCTGAAATTATCTTAATTGGCTCTGATCTATGCTTCTTAATCTGATTCTAACATTATTGACTTGATTTATATGATTCATATCCTTGCAATAATTTGACATGCAAATCAGAGTACAATAAGGAAAAGAAATATTTGAGTATTCTTATCTTTGTGCTTAATGTTTCACTATCTTTTTGATGTTGTCAAAAAGGGGGAGAAATATCCTAGTATATGCTCATAAATGCTTTCTGTTTTGAATTGAATACAAATCAGCTTAAATTGAAATATGTTGATTGTGTTAAGCTGATTAAATCTAAAGCATTATCATGAAGTATGTTTAAATATATATATATGTTTTCTACTTCATGCAACTTAGCTATGTATTACTTCTAGAACACAATATATTTATATTGCATATACTCCAAGTTTTGTCATCATCAAAAAGGGGGAGACTGATGACCCAAAGATTGATTTAAAGATTGATTTTGATGATCACAAAACCTTGAAGTATGAATACTAATGTTTGTGTTGCAAGGAGAAAGATATTTATTTTGCAAGGAACATAGCAAGTTGGAAGAACACAAGAAGGCCTCCAAAGCTCTCAAGAAAAGTTGGAAGAAAGCTGCAATTTATTGGCCCAAGTTTCAAGTTCAAAGGATTCAAATTGGAGGAGCAAATTTAAAAGAAAATTCAAAAGAATAGTCTTCGAGTCGACTCTAGAGTAGAACGAGTCGACTCTAGGGTGTAACAGACAGAAAAGTCAGAGAGCGTTATTTCGACCCTAAGATTCGAGTCGACTCCTGTTGAACGCGAGTCGACTCCGATGGTTGGCAGGTCGACTCCAAAGAAAGCAAGAGTCGACTCTCAGCGGTACACAAAGAAAAAGTCAGAGGGCAGTTTCTGGACTCTGAGATTCGAGTCGACTCCCGCATTACGCGAGTCGACTCCGAGACTCCGCGACCACAAAGAAGACAGAAGACCAATTTACTGTCTCTGAGATTCGAGTCGACTCCCAGACAGCTAGAGTCGACTCCAAGGCAGCTCTACATCAAAAAACAGAAGACAGTGTTTCGGAAACTGAGAGCCGAGTCGACTCCGGGGAAGTTCGAGTCGACTCCAAGACTAGATGAGCCAAAAGACAGAAGATCGGGAGTTCGGGCTCTGAGCGCCGAGTCGACTCCCAGGATTAACGAGTCGACTCGCGTGGACCAAGTTCAAAAATAGATCCACGGACTCCATGGGATGAGCCGACTCCGAAAATGCCAAGTCAGCTCCAGAAGTTGGCGAGTCGACTCCGGGTCAAGTCGAGTCGACTCCCAGTCGAAGAGGCGACTTTAATTCAAATTTAGAACAGTGGCCGAGTTGTCTCCAGTAAAGCACGAGTCGACTCCTGCAACAGACGAGTCGACTCCTGATCGCGCAAGTCGACTCCGATCCCAACGGTAATATTGTCGGAAAGTGCAGACTGTGTCCAACGGCTTTATTTTTGTCTCTAACGGCTATATTCTTATTTCCACGTCATCTAAAGCTATAAAAACAAGAGGAGAGCTAGGGGAGAAGGTATGGAAGTGGGAGAGAACATTTAGAAAAGAGATTTCAAAGAGACTACAAGGGAAATCTCTCATAAGCACAAAAGGGCCATTCAAAGTGAAATAGAGAGAAGAAGAGCATCCAAGTGAATCCCAAAGCTTCCTCTCCATCCGTGTGCCGCCTCGGTGATCCTCTACTTCGTGCCAAATCAGAAGAGGGTCAAGTAAAGAAGAAGCCGAGCTCCTTCATCTTCAAAACTCGTTTGAGGGCTTCTCTTTACTCTATTTGTTTATATTGTTATATTCGCTTGTTTAAGAAGCTTTGATTTGTTTTAAACTTTGTTTTTAATATCTTGTAACTTGATTCAATCAAGGGATTGAATCAAAGAGTTAAGGTTTGTTGGTGAGCCAAAGGGAAAACCAACGGTGAGAGGTTTGTTGGTGAGCCTAGGTCGAAACCAACGGTGTAAGGGTTTGATTGTGATCCCGAGAAAACAATTGGGGTGGTTCTAGTCGGTGAGCCTGGAAAAACCGACCGAGTTCGTTGTGCGCTCGTAAAACAACAAGTTGGGTTGTGAGCTTGTAAAACAACCGGCTGTAATATGTAGGATTATAGTGAAATTCCCAAGAAGTCTTGGGGAGTGGATGTAGGTGCTGGGGTGCACCGAACCACTATATGTTTGTTGTGTTTGTAATGCCTCTTGTCATTGTCTAACTAACACACTTACTTACTTAGATAAATTGCTTGCTTTACTGTCATCCGCGCATCCTTTAGTTGCAAGCATATTCAATCAAGTCACATTCTATACATCAAACTGTTGCTAAGTTTGACTTTCACTGTGCATCCATACAACTTAGCATAATTAATCAAAAACTTTCAGAAGTAGGTTAAAAGTTTTAAAAGACCCAATTCACCCCCCCTCTTGGGTTGTATCTACTGGGCAACAAATTTGCTGAGCCAATCTTTATAATTGGGTTTGGTCAAACGGTTGTTCCTATAGGATATGAGTTAAGAGTCTATAAGCTGACTTTATAATCCTCAGAAAGTAAAGATTCTAGTTAGACTTTTGTACTTGATCCTAATCTGTTCTAAGGTCTTTTAGAACAAATGTAACTCCCACTATTTTCTCGAATTCCTCACACTCCCCTGGTAGGAAAACGGAAATCCCACACGACTAGAGTTTCTAGTGGGTACTGCGGTCCCACCGACTTACATGCCACCTCACCTAACAGTTATTGGTGACACATAGATTGATGAATGTACAACTCTTGTACAATGCTTCTCAAGCATGTTGCAGTGTAACTTGTGTTGGAATCCCTCGCACGCCGCAGAAAATTTCAGAAAAATTCTGCGCGCAGCGGAAGACATGCGCGAGATTCCGTTCATCGCATGAACATATTTTAAAACCGTCGTTCGTAGATAGATTAGGATTAAATACCTTTTATATGATTAAGGAAGATCAGATCTTCACCTTGTGCGGGTAGATGATCACCGCAAATCTGATGATCGTGGACTTGTTGAAGGTTCGCTTGAAGCCGCACACGCGTCCGGCCTCTACAGGTATCCACACGAGGCAGAAGACCAATCCAAACTCTCTAATCTCCCCGGGGTGCTAGCTCCCTTGCAGAGATATGTTTTGATGGTTGAAATCCTCTCTTTTGAATCAACTCTTGATTGCCTTAGAGAGGAGGAAGAAGGATAGATCAAAAGGAAGAAGGCAAAACCCCTTTGCAGCCTTTTCCTTTTCCTTTTCTTTTGGAACCAAAAGAAGAGAGGGAGGAAGGGCTGCATGCCTCCTTCCTTTTCTTTGCTTGCTGGTGGCTGAAACCATCATGGGAGAGATGGGTTCACGGCACAAAAGGGAGGAGAAAAATCCCACGTCCTTCCAAAGGAGGGGATTGTCAAGCGGGCCCATGAGAGAAAAGATGGGTCACCTGCCACCTATCTTTCTTCTCCTCCTTTTTTTTTGCAGCTCCAAGGAGGCTGAAGGGAGGGGGTTCATGGCTGGATCACCAAGATGGGAAGATGGTCCTTCACGGCTGAAAAGAGAGGGGGAGGAAAAATTAGGGTGCTGCCCCCTTTCTCTCTCTTATATATGGCATGTGGAGCTCCTAAAATTTAGGAGCTCCCATCCTTATCTCTAAGAAAAGAGGAGGGGCGTAGCCCCTCCCTCTTCTCCCTATTTCACGCACGCCCACTTAATCCAATTAAGTGGGGTGTGGGGCCATGTACAAGGTGGGTCTAATCCTCTTCCAAAGAGGATTGAGTGCGCCCATTTTCTTTTTTCCTTCAAATCCTAATCTAATTAGGATTCAATTGAACCATGACTCAATTGAACTCTTCAATCCTAATCCAATTAGGAGTCTTTTAATTAATTAGATTAAAATTATTTAGGACTTAAGAAATCCTAATCTAATTAGGACTTATTAAATTTCAGTCCTAATTCAATTAGGACTTTAGAAATCCTACTCCAAGTAGGACTTTAATTTAATTTGAAATCCGAATCCAATTAGAACTCTAAGAATCCTACTCCAAGTAGAACTCGTAATTAAGTCCAATTAATTAAATCCAATTAATTAAATTAAATTGCAATCCAATTGCAATTATTCCTTCTTCAACTCACTAACTCTTAGCGGGTTAACCAATTATCAATCAAATTGATTATTTGTGATTCCTAATCACAATTCAACCATCGGATCGGTCAATACCTCTAATGTGTGTGACCCCATAGGTTCTATTCTGTCTGGTAGTGAGATATATTGCGATCTCTATCACAATATCATTGAAAACTCCTTTCAATGGGTTGGAGCAATTCCAACTCAACTCACCAGGGACCATCGATCATCAAGATAGTCCCTGTGAGTCTCACCATCCACCAGTGACACCTAGCAGCATGTAGTGGCAACCCAGCAGAATGGAATGATGAACCTCTAGGTGCAGTTATCATATGATACAGTCCTTCTATCATGGATCCCTACAGGACGGAGGTCATGGATAACTCGTCAAACCCCATCGTCTGTCATATGTCAAGATTTATTCGACTTAAGTTCGAGAATGGAAAACTCCTTTTCCACTGTACATACTACCCCGGCCGAGGATTTACGAACTCAGTCTCATAAATCACATAGGATCTCTCTTAACCTATCAAGATCGATAGATTCCATCTAGATGCACCCCTACTCCTACAATGAACCTACTGCAGCCAATCTGCACCACAAGAACCCAATTGGCTAGGGCTCATGTTTATGTGCTCGTCAAACTACAGCAACCTCACTGTGAATAGCCGAGGCATCGCAGGTCAAAGGACCAGTCATACAACTGCAGCATCAAGTAAGTCACTGACGAGTGGATAGACATCCAAGTGACTACTTGCTATGGTCACGCTCAGTACCCTTGTTCTCTAACAAGCACTTGCACAATTGCTCCAGTGTCGCCACACTGTGGACTCAAGACTCGTCCATCAAAGAAAGCGATCTGTGCACTAATCTCAGCGGATCGATCACCGTCCTCGTGATGATCCATCGATCAGGAGCAATTCAGAAATTAATCACCAATGACACATGCCTCAAATTCTCAACTCTTGAGAATATGCGTCATCATCTTATTAATTTCTTGGACGATTCATGGACACATAAGAACATGAATGAAAAGAATGCCCATTCTAATAAATTCATTATTAGGTCAAGTACAAATTTATGTCCCAGAATAAAATAATGCGTCAGCCAAATTGGCTTCTAGGGCATACTTCTAACAACTTGGTCTCTAAGCCATGAAAACCTCACCTAACAGTTATTGGTCCCATTTCTTAGTTAAGTCAGACCCACCGTATAACCGTAGGAATAAAGTCGTCATTGGGTCCTCACCTAACAGTTATTGGTGCCCAACCCCACCTTTACCCTACAACATCTCATGTCTATAGAGAGGTCCAGCCCCCCGATGCAACTTGCCCACTGTGTCCAGCCGAGACAAATCAACATCAGAAAGACCTTAGTAGCTCTACTACGGTGGAAGACCTATAGACTTAATATTGGTTAATCAGGTCTTAGTGTTTGCAACTTGAGCTCTTCATAAGAGGTAATCGAACAATTGGCCAGGTAAGCAGGTGGGAGGCTCCCCTTACTCAGAGAGTAAGGTCCTAATTAAGTAACCACCTTTCATGCTTTCCTAGACACCAATTAGATCAAGTAATCTAATATGACTCGCTCATGTTGGTTCACTCTCGACTTGATTGAGGAGGTTTTAATTTAGGTCTCAATTTGGTTTGCTACATCACATGTAAACCTATCTACCCGACTCTCATTCACATCACATGCAAACGGCACATTGCAGGCAGTTATAATCGCAGCAATAATTAAAGCTAAACTTTAAATGGGTGATGATCATGGATTCTAATTAGGTCGTATTACAAGCACATGCACGTCAATCGATCAATTGGTCTTCAACTCTTGAATTGGTTCCAAGCCTCCTTGATTCGATCATTGACCAACTCTTGATCCTATCGCCATCAACCGCTTAGACCCCTGCTAATCTCATGCATCATCTTCGACTTGATCGTTGACGTATATCACATCATAGAAATACAACCAGATATAAAATAAAAACAAAAATAAATTACATCTCTCTTTTAGGAGGCACGCAGGCCTCTCAAAACATCAAATAAGATGCATGCAAGCATCTGAAAAATTACATGACATTGCAGATCACATCGCAGGTCTTTACATTTAATACCAAAAGGGTTTGAATCCTATGATCATCACCACATGCAGCAATTATAATTTTCAGATCTGAAAACTAACTGATTATCTCATGACATAGGTTGCTGATCATGCTAATCATGATTCTAAACTTTGTAATCTCATTAACAATGCAACTAGAATCATCATCTTATCATATAAAAATCAGCATGCAAAAATCAGCACACTAGAAAAAATCTGCATGCAGAAAATTTTCAGCATGCATGATCATTTAATTTTCAGATCTAATAAGCCTATTAATAATTAATCCTTACCTTAATCTATGAAACCTAGGCTCTGATACCACTGTTAGTAAATCCCGATCATGCCGCTGAAATTTAAAAATTCAGATGCAGCGGAAGAGGCATGCGCGGGATCAACCGTTTATCGCATGAACGTTGTTCAAAAACCGTTCGTAGATAGATAAGGATTAAAAACTTTTAAAACCTTTAGAAAATCAGATCTTCACCTTGTGCGGGTAGATGATCACCGCAAACTGAAGTTCGTGGTTTAGGATGAAGGTTTGCTTGAAGCCGTTCAAGTGCCCGGCCTCTACGGGTATCCACACGAAGCAGAGGACCAATCCAAACGCTCTAATCTCCCCGGGGTGCTAGCTCCCTTGCAGAGATATGCTTTGATGGCTGATCTCCTCTCTTTCTTTCAACTCTTGAATGTGCTTGAGAGGAGGAAGAAGAAGGATGAAGACTTGATGAAGAACCAAAGCCCTGATTTCAGCCTTTTCCTTTCCTGCGTTGGAAGAAGGAAGGGAGGAGGAAGGAGGATCCGCCAACCACCTTTGGCTTTCCTCCTTGCTTGCGGCTGAAGGCAAAGGGGAGGGAGAGGGCCACGGCACAAGAGAGGAGAGGGCTTCAATTGCATGCCCTAGCTGCCGCCCACACCCTTTTTTTTTTTAAAGACATGTGGAGCTCCTATCATTTAGGAGCTCTTAATGTCTTGCCTAAGAGGGGCGCCTCCCTCTCTTTATGCCGCACCAAGAAGATAAGGAGGAGGGGCATGATCCCTTCCTTCTTATGATGCCCTAATCCTCATCTAATGAGGATTGGGTGGCCCTAATTTGGTCTAGCCCTAATCCAATTAGGGTTTAACCAAGTCATGAATCAATCGGGTTCAATCTATACTAGTCCTAATCCAATTAGAACTTGAATGAACCATGACTCAATTGAACTCTTCAATCCTAACCCAATTAGGAGTCATGTTGATTCATTAGATTAATAATTAATTAGAACTTAAGAAACCTAATCCAATTAGGACTTATTTAATTTTAGTCCTAATCCAATTAGGACTCTAATTTGAATTCGAAGTCCTAATCCGATTAGGACTCTAGGAATCCTACTCCAAGTAGGAATCCAATTTTAATTCAAAACTCCTAATCTAATTAGGATTGTAGGAATCCTACTCCAAGTAGGAATCCCAGTCCTACTCCAACTAGGATTTCCAGTCCTAATCCAATTAGGACTCTAGGAATCCTACTCGAAGTAGGATTTGTGTTTAAGTCCAATTAATTAATTCCCTTTGTTCCTTCTTCAACTGAATATCAATCGAATTTATTACTTGTGATTCCTAATCACGATTCAACCATCAGATCGGTCAATACTTCTAGTGTGTGTGACCCCATAGGTTCTACTCTGACTGGTAGTGAGATATATTATGATCTCTATCACAATATCATTGAAAACTCCTTTTAATGGATTGGAACGATTCCAACTTTACTCATTAGGGTTTATCGATCATCGAGATAATCCCTGTGAGTCCCACCATCCACCAGTGACACCTAGCAGCATGTAGTGGCTACTCAGTAGAATAGAATAATGAACCTCTAGGTGCAGTTATCATGTGATACAGTCCTACTATCGTGGATCCCTACAGGACGGAGGTCATGGATAACTCGTCAAACCCCTTCGTCTGTCATATGTCAAGATTTATTCGTGTAGTCAAACTTCAATAACCTCACTGTGAGTAGCTGAAGCACCGCAGGTCAAAGGACCAGTCATACTACTGCAACATCAAGCAAGTCACTGACGAGTGGATAGACATCCAAGTGACTTCTTGTCTTGGTCACGCTCAGTACCCTTGTTCTCTAACAAGCACCTGCACTATCACTTCAGTGTCCCTACACTGTGGACTCAAGTCTCGTCCATCCAGAAGGAAAGTGATCTGTGCACTGATCGGATCGATCACCGTCCTCATGATGATCCATTGATCAGGAGCATTTAGAAATTAATCACCAATGATACATGGCTCAAATTCTCAACTCTTGAGAATATGCATCATCATCTTATTAATTTCTTGGACGATTCATAGACACATAAATAATATGAATGAAAAGATGCCTTTTATTTATTCAATAATAAATAGTCAAGTACAAAATTATGTCCCTAGAATTAACAATGTGTCAGCCAGATTGGCTTCTAGGGCATACATCTAACAGGAGGCACGCAGGCCTCTCAAAACATCAAATAAGATGCATGCAAGCATCTGAAAAATTACATGACATTACAGATCACATCGCAGGTCATTACATTTGATACCAAAAGGGTTTGAATCCTATGATCATCACCACATGCAGCAATTATAATTTTCAGATCTGAAATCTAATTGATTATCTCATGATATAGGTTGCTGATCAAGCTAATCATGATTCTAAACTTTGTAATCCCATTAACAATGCAATTAGAATCATCTTTTTATCATATAAAAATCAGCATGCAAAAATCAGCACCCTAGAAAAAATCTGCATGCAGAAAATTTTCAGCATTCATAATCATTTAAATTTTAGATCTAATAAGCCTATTAATAATTAATCCTTACCTTAATCTACGATGCCTAGGCTCTGATACCACTGTTAGAAACCCGCCCATGCCGCAGAAAAAATTTCAAAAATTTCAGATGCAGCGGAAGAGGCATATGCGGGATTAACCGTTCATCGCATGAACGTTGTTTAAAACCGTTCGTAGATAGATAAGGATTAAAAAACTTTTAAAAAACATTAGAAGATCAGATCTTCACCTTGTGCGGGTAGATGATCACCGCAAACTGATGATCGTGGTTTTAGATGAAGGTTCGCTTGAAGCCGTTCAAGTGCCCGGCCTCTACGGGTATCCACACGAAGCAGGAACCGATCAAGCTTCTTTGTCTCCCCGGGGTGCTAGCTCCCTTGCAGAGACAACTTTTAATGGCTGATCTCCTCTCTTTCTTTCAACTCTTGAATGTGCTTGAGAGGAGGAAGAAGAAGGATGAATAATAGTAAAGGAACAAACCCCTGCAGCCTTCTTTCTTTTCCTTGCGTTGGAAGGAGGAAGGGAGGATGAAGAGGCCACCTTTCTTTTTCTTCCTTTGCTTGCGGCTGAACCAAGAAAAGGGGAGGAGAGGGGGCCACGAATTGGAGAGGGAGAGGGCTTCAATGATACCCTAGGTCAGCCCCCACGCCTCCTCTTAAATAGCATGTGGAGCTCCTACTTTGTAGGAGCTCCTTGATAAACTTCCAAGAGGGGCGCCGGCCCCTCTTCTTTGCCGCACCAAGCAAGGAAAAGGAGGAGGGGCGTGTGCCCCTCCTTCATGGTTAACCTAATCCTCCTTTAAGGAGGATTAGGAAGGTCACTCATGGTTAGGTCCTAATCTAATTAGGCTTGGACCATGGGTGAACCAATTTGGGTTTAATCTAGGTAAGTCCTAATCCAATTAGAACTTAATGAACCATGACTCAATTGAACCCTTCAATCCTAATCCAATTAGGAGTCTTGTTGATTCATTAGATTAATAATTAATTAGGACTTAAGAAATTCTAATCCAATTAGGACTTATTTAATTTTGGTCCTAATCCAATTAGGGCTTTAATTTGAATCCGAAGTCCTAATCCGATTAGGACTCTAGGAATCCTACTCCAAGTAGGAATCCAATTTTAATTCAAAACTTCTAATCTAATTAGGATTGTAGGAATTCTACTCCAAGTAGGAATTCCAGTCCTACTCCAATTAGGATTCCCAGTCCTAATCCAATTAGGACTCTAAGAATCCTACTCGAAGTAGGATTTGTGTTTAAGTCTAATTAATTAATTCCATTGTTCCTTCTTCAACTGAATATCAATCGAATTGATTACTTGTGATTCCTAATCACGATTCAACCATCGGATCGGTCAATACTTCTAGTGTGTGTGACCCCATAGGTTCTATTCTGACTGGTAGTGAGATATATTGTGATCTCTATCACAATATCATTGAAAACTCCTTTCAATGGATCAGAACGATTCCAACTCTACTCATTAGGGTTAATCGATCATCGAGATAATCCCTGTAAGTCCTACCATCCACCAGTGACACCTAGCAGCATGTAGTGGCTACCCAGCAGAATAGAATGATGAACCTCTAGGTGCAGTTATTATGTGATACAGTCCTTCTATCGTGGATCCCTACAAGACGGAGGTCATGGATAACTCGTCAAACCCCTTCGTCTGTCATATGTCAAGATTTATTCGACTTAAGTTCGAGAGCGGAGAACTCTTTCTCCACTGTGCAATCTGCCCCGGCCGAGGTCTTACGAACTCAGTCTTATAAATCACATAAGATCTCTCCTAATTTATCAAGGTCGATAGATTCCTTATAGGTGCATACCCTACTCCTACAGTGAACCTACTGCAGCCAATCTACACTGCATGGACCCATATGGCTAGAGACCATGAATATGTGCAGTCAAACTACAATAACCTCACTGTGAGTAGCCGAAGCATCGCAGATCAAAGGACCAGTCATACTACTGCAACATCAAGTAAGTCACTAACGAGTGGATAGACATCCAAGTGACTTCTTGTCTTGGTCACGCTCAGTACCCTTGTTCTTAACAAGCACCTGCACTATTACTTCAGTGTCGCCACACTGTGGACTCGAGTCTCGTCCATCCATAAGGAAAGCAATGTGTGCACTGATCAGATCGATCACCGTCCTTGTGATGATCCATTGATCAGGAGCATTCAGAAATTAATCAATGATGCATGGCTCAAATTCTTAACTCTTAAGAATACGCATCATCATCTTATTAATTCTTTGACGATTCATAGACACATAAACAATATGAATAAAAAGATGCCTTTTATTTATTCAATAATAAATAGTCAAGTACAAAATTATGTCCCTAGAATTAACAATGTGTCAGCCAGATTGGCTTCTAGGGCATACATCTAACACAAATTATAAATTTATGCCCCAGATTACAAATATGCATCAGCCACGTTGGCTTCTAGGGCATACTTCTAACAATCTCCCACTTGCACTAAAGCCAATCATACATATATTTAAGTCCCATTTTTTCAAGATGGACTTCTAATTTCTTCTGACTCAGCTGCTCAGTGAATGGGTCCGCCACATTATCAGTGGAGTATACTCTCTGCACCTCTACATATTTCTTTTCGAGGTAGTCGCAAATTAGATGAAATCGCCGCTCTATGTGCTTGGACTTCTGGTGAGACCTCGGCTCCTTAGCTAGTGCTATGGCGCCGTTGTTGTCGCAGAAAAGGATTATGGCATCTGATGACATGACTCCTAGCTCTTCGACAAACTTCTTGTAGCCGAACGCTTCCTTCGCAGCATCCGATGCAGCAATGTACTCTACTTCCATGGTGGAATCTGCAATAATCGGTTGCTTGGAACTCTTCCAATTTACCGATCCTCCATTGCATAAGAATACATATCCTGATGTAGACTTTCTATCATCAGGGTCAGTCATGAAGTCTGAATCAGTATATCCTTCTACCTTTAACTCTGTGCCTCCCCCAAAGACCAAAAAGAGATCCTTAGTCCTTCTCAAGTACTTAAAGATATTTTTCACAGCTATCCAGTGCTCCTCGCCTGGATTTGACTGATATCTGCTCGTGACACTCACAGCATGTGCTATATCAGGTCGAGTACATAGCATGGCATACATGAGGCTCCCTATTGCTGATGCATAAGGGATCCTACTCATGCGCTGAATCTCTTCAGATGTTTTGGGGCACATCTTTTTGGAGAGATTTATCCCATGCCTTAGGGGTAACAATCCCCTCTTAGAGTTTTCCATGCTGAACCTCTTCAGCACTTCCTCTATGTACATTTTCTGTGATAGGCTAAGCATCCTCTTAGATCTATCTCTATAGACCTTAATCTCCAAAATATAAGATGCTTCACCTAGATCTTTCATTGAGAATTTCTTAGACAGCCATAACTTGACCGATGTGAGCATGGGAATATCATTCCCAATTAGGAGTATATCATCCACGTACAATACGAGGAATACTGTTGCCCTCCCACTGACCTTTTTGTACACACATGGTTCCTCTTCGTTCTTGATGAAATCAAACGATTTGATCACATCATCGAAACGAGTGTTCCAACTCCGAGATGCTTGCTTTAGTCCATAAATGGATCTTTGCAGCTTGCAGACCTTGTGATCACCATCACTGGAAGTGAAACCCTAAGGCTGTTCCATATAGATATCTTCTCAAGATATCCATTAAGAAAAGTAGTTTTCACATCTATCTACCATATCTCATAATCATGATAAACTGCAATGGCAAGCAACGTTCGAATGGACTTCAGCATGGCTTACCGGTGAAAAGGTATCTTGATAGTCAATGCCTTCGCGCTGACTATAACCTTTTGCGACCAACCTTACCTTATAGGTCTCTACCTTGCCATCCGAACCCATTTTCTTTTGTAGATCCATTTACACCCAATAGGTACTATACCTTCAGGCGGATCTACTTAGGTCCATACTTGGTTGGAATGCATGGAGTCTATTTCTGACTTCATCGCATCAATCCATTTTTCGGAGTCGATGTCTAACATCGCTTCGTTGAAGGTCTTGGATCATTACTATGATCTCTTTCTCCCATGAGGAACTCTTCCTCTATTTCCTCTGTAAGCATACCTAAGTATCTTTCAGGAGGATGGGAGATCCTACTTGATCTACGAAGTGGACGAGGTTCTTCATGTATTGGCTCAATGTGAATAGGTTCACTAGGCTCAATTGCTTGTTGCTCTTCAGAGACTTTCTCTTCGAGCTTAATTTTTCTCCCACTGCCTCTATCAAGGATAAACTGTTTTTTCCAAGAAGATGGCATGTCGGCTCACAAACACTTTGTGATCTTCTGGGATGTAAAAAGTGTATCCTAACGACTCTTTAGGATATCCAATGAAACGAGCACCAATTGTCCTAAACTCTAACTCGTCCGCCTGTTGTCGCTTGACTTGGGCTGGACATCCCCAAATCTTGAGATAACCAAGACTTGGTTTCTTACCATGCCATATCTCATACGGTGTGGTAGGAATGGACTTAGAGGGAACTCTATTCAATATATAGATAGCTGTAAGTAGGGCATCTTCCCACAAGAATAAGGGTAAGTCAGTGAAGCTCATCATGGTCCTGACCATATCCAATAGGGTCCGATTCCTCCTTTCTGACACTCCGTTGAGTTGAGGTGTTCCAGGAGGTGTCCATTGTGAAACTATACCATTTTGTTTGAGATAATCACGAAACTCTCCACTAAGGTATTCTCCTCCTCGATCTGATCGAAGAACCTTAATGAGTTTTCCTGTCTGTTTTTCTACTTCAAATCTGAATTCTTTGAACCTTTCAAATGCTTCAGATTTATGTCTCATAAGATAGACATAACCATACCGTGAGAAATCATCGGTAAAAGTAATAAAATAGAAAAATTGACCCCTAGCCTGCACATCGAATGGGCCACACACATCAGTGTGTACTAGGGCAAGTATTTCAGTGGACCTCTCCCCGTGTCCTACAAAGGGTAATTTGGCCATTTTTTCTTGAAGGCAGGATTCACAAATCGGATATGACTCAGAAGTCAATGAACTCAAAAGCCCATGTTTCTCCAATTTATTAATTCTGTCTTCTCCTATATGACCAAGTCTGAGGTGCCATAAATACTTTTGATTTATCTCATCTCTAGATCTTTTTGATCCTATGGTACTCACTGTATGCTCAGATACGTTCACAGATACATCCATATGTAAGTGATAGAGACCGTCAATCATAAAACCATGTCCAAACAGTTTATTTCGCAAATAAATAGAAACATAGTCTTTATTAAAATTGAATTCATAATGTTCCTATACTAGACAAGATACAGAAATCAGATTTTTGCTAGTACTAGGTACAAAATAACAATCTCTAAGTATCAAACTAAATCCTGACGGTAAATGCAAATGGAATGTGCCCACAGCAACAGCAGCAACTCTTGCTCCATTGCCAACCCTTAGGATTACTGGCACCTTCCGTAAGCCTTCTACTTTCCTTTAGACCCTACATGGTAGTGCACAAGTGAACACTAGAACCAGAGTTTATAACCCAACTGGAAATAGAAGAAACCGTTAGATTAGTTTCAATAATGAGCATATTAGACATACCTTCAGAAGGCGTGTCATCCTTCTTGCTCTTTATGTTTCCCATGTAGATAGGACAGTTTTTCTTTCAATGGCCGTCTTCATTGCAATGGAAACATTGTCCTTTGGGTTCGCCTTCTTCTTAGGAACTTCCTTCTTCGGCTTTTTCTCGGTCTTCTGCTTCTTCGCAGGCTTTCTTCTTCTTCCCAGTAGACTTTCTCTTAGAAGTAGAAGCTAGCTCAGCAGCGAGAACTGTGCCCGCTTGAACCTTTCAAGGCTCCCTCAGTTGTCACCAATATAGTTCAACAATTCAAGTTTGGTGTATTCAATTTTATTCATATGGTAGTTTACAATAAACTGCCCATATGAAGATGGCAACGATTGTAGGATCAAATCCGTTTGCAAATCCTTGTGCATGGTCATGCCAAGCTTCTCAAGCTCCTCAAGATCCTTGATCATGGTCAAACCATGTTCATGGACGGACTGCCCATCATGCATCTTGGCTTTGAAGAGCCGCTTAAGACACTTCAAACCTTGCTGCATGACTCTGTTCACCATACAACTCTTGTAGGTGATCAAGTATGTCCTTAGCTGTCTTCATGCTCTCATGCTGGTATTGCAATTCGTTGGACATGGATGCCAAAATGTAGGCACCTAACCTTATTGTCGTCATCCAACCATTTTGCATGCGTCTCACGCTGCTCATTGGTTGCACGGGTTGGTAACACCGGAAGTCATGGTCAAGAACATAAGCTATCTTTTCGTAACTCAAGGACAATCTTCAAGTTGCGGAGCCAATCTTTATAGTTTGGTCCGGTCAACCTATTGTTATCTAGAATTCGAACTATCGGGTTGGAAGCCATTGACATCTGCAGAGAGTAAAAGATTCTAATTAGAAATTTGTATTTGACATTAATTTGTTTTAGAGACTTTTTAAAACAAAATTGGATCAAATCCTTCGCACTATTTCTCGGATCTCTCACACTCCCTGGTAAAGATACGGAAACTTGCGAACTTAGGGTTTCGAGTGGGGTGCTGCGGTCCCACCAATCTACATGTCACCTCACCTAACAGTTATTGGAGAACACATAGACAATGAGTGTACAACTCTTGTACAATGCTTCGTAAGCATATTGAGCTAACCTGGTCTCCAAGTCATTAAGGACCTCACCTAACAGTTATTGGACCCGTTCCTTGGTTAAGTCAGACCTACCGTATATCCCGCGAAAATAAAGCTGTGATTGGATCCTCACCTAACAGTTATTGGAGCCCAACCCCACCTTTACCCCACAACATCTCATGTTAATAGAGAGGTCCAATCTCCCGATGCAACTAGCCTACTGTATCCAGCCGAGACTAATCAACGCCGGAAAGATCTTTAGCAACTCTACTGATGGTGGAAGCCAATCGACTTAATATTGGGTAATCAGAATCTTAGTGATTCCAACTTTGAGCTTTTCCATAGGAGGTAATCGATCAATTGGCCAGGTAAACAGGTGGGAGGCTCCCTTACTCAGAGAGTAAGGTCCTAATTAAGTAACCACCTTTGAGCTTGCCTAGATACCAATTAGATCAATTAATCAAATATGGCTAGCTCAATGTATCGTTTCACTCTCGATTGATTTAGGGAAGATTTTAGGTCTCTTGGGATTTACATCTAATGTAACCATCTACCCCATACCATATGTCATTTGATTTACATCTTATGTAAATGTCACATTGGTTCAAGTTTACATCCTATGTAATTATGAAACCCTTTCATATATTATGTGATTACATCTTATGTAAATGACATAATTTGTTTCAGTTTACATCTTATGTAAATGTCCTATTGTTTAAGGGTCTTATTTACATCTCATGCAAATAAATTTTGTTTAAACTAATACATACATCTCATGCATACATTATTTTAAACATAACCTTAACAAGTTAATGAACATTATGATTACCATATGCATCTTATGTATATTTTCATATCTGAAATTTTAAACCTATTATGCTATTCTCTGGATTTCAGATCATGCATTACTTGATTTAAAACATTGTAATCTAATGCAATTCTAAAATAATTTGCAAGATCATAGCAAATAAAAATCTGCATGCTGAAATTTCAGCAACCTGAAATTTCAGCACGCAGAAATTCCAGCAAGCATAATTCCTTTAAAAATCAGATTAAAATGTGGTAATCAATCCGTTAAGGTCCTAATCATGCTCCTAGAACCATGGCTCTGATACCACTGCTGAGTTACGCTCCCGTTCGATGCGACGTTCGCAGCGGAATTCGAACGGGAACGTCTTTCATCGCTATGAACGCACTCGGATCGTAGAATTCAAAAATTTTTCTGGATCCAAATCTAGAAGATCTTTGAACTCATTAGGGAGGGGAGATTAGGATCTGAGGAAGGTTGATTAAGATTCATGAAAATTGAAACTAAAATCCAGAAGAAATTAATTTAAAGATCTCATCCTTCAAAAATTCTGCAGGTGAAGGAACACCGCAGCCTGATGATCTATCTAGGTTCCTGTTGAGCCACAAATTGTCCGGCCTCTACAGGTATCCACACGAGGATCTAATCATCTGAGATAGGGTCTTTACGGAAGTGCTAGCTCCTTGCAAAGACCTCTCATGACTATTAATATAGATTAGAAGTTAAAAATCTGCAACATACCTCCTTAAAGAAGAACCCTTTCTTCTGCAACCTTGCTCGCGATGGAGGAAGAGGAAGGAGGAACCTTGCACGTGGATCTTCCTTGCCTTGCTACCGTGGAAGAAGAGGAGGATGAAGACCCCTTTGCTGCCGTGGAGAAGGAGGAAGAAAAGAAGAGGGGCGTGGAGAGGGAAGAGAGAGAATTAATTCATAACTTCTCCCTTGCTGGCCCTTTTATAGATTGGGTTTAGGGCGCCTCCTAATCTTATTAGGAGTATGGGACTATAACCCACCCTTGGATTAATGCCCAAGTGTCCAATCCTTGGTGCTCATAGATGCATGACATGTGTCTATTTAATCAATTGATTAATTTTCTAATCATTTTAGGATTTCTAATCTCATTAAGGAGAATTAATTGATTTGGGGAGCATGCATCCTACGACGCCATGTGGACTTTAAAGTCCGCATAGTGTGAACATGACTTAAGTCATATTCATCCTACAACGACATGTGGTCTTTAAAATCCGCACAAAATCTTTGGTTTTAATCAAATTGACCCAATCATGAACCCAAATCAATTTGGTCGAACCCAATTTGATTTGGCTCATTAAATCAGCCCAATTGCAATCCGCAATTGCAATCAATTCCACTTAATTCTTCTTCCATTAACTCACTAACACTTAGTGGGTTAATTCAATCGCCAATCATATTGATGATGATTTCTATTATGATTTCAAATCATAATTATTATAGTCTGACTAATTAAATCCTCTATGTGTGTGACCCCGTAGGTTCTATTCTGACTGGTAGTGAGAAATATTGAGATCTCCATCTCAATATCACTGAAACTTCCTTTCAATGGACTGGAAACGATTTCAGTTCTACTCTTAGGGTTCACTGATCACCAAGTGAATGCCTTCGAAGTCTCACAATCCACTAGTTGACACTAGCAGTATGTGGTGGCAAACCCCAAGCAGAATGGAAATATCTGAACCTCTTGGTGCAGTTAGCGTATGATACAGTCCCTTCTATCATGGATCCCGACGTGACGGAGGTTATGGATATCTCGTCAAACCCCATCGTCTGTCATATGGTCAAATTTATACGACTTCCAGTTCGAGATATGAAAACTCTTTTTCAAAATACCTGGCCAGGAATTTATCGAAACTCAGTCTCATAAATCACATAGGATCACTCCTAATCTATCAAGATCGATAGATTCCATCTAGATGCAACCCTATTCCAAAATAAACCTACTGCAGCCAATTCGCACTACAAGGATCCGATTGACTAGGGTCCAAGTTCACATGCTCGGCAAACTACAGCAACCTCACAGTGAATAGCTGAGGCATCGTAGGTCAAAGGACCAGTCATACAACTGCAGCATAAGTAGTCACTGACGGGTGGATAGACATCCATATGACTACTATCTTTGGTCACGCTCAGTACCTTGTTCTCTAACAAGTACTTGCATAATCACTCCAGTGTCTCTACTGTTGGGATTTGTATCCTAAATGTCAATCGTCAGCATATTGATGATTGAATTTTGTAAATGAATTGACAAATTAATAAAGTGTTATTTGGCATTATTCATCATTTCATCTTCAAATGAACTCTTATATGATGAAGTCCTTAGGACTTATGTTATGATAAAGGAGATTTATCTTTGAGTCCTTAAACTTGCTCGCGACCAAATGATATGTTGTTACTAGGACGACAGCATTATCGAGATTAGGTCGTTGTGTGACATATACGTTGGTTGTCCTCTTAACCAAGGAGTATGGAGACACTGGTATGCCACACAGGTGAAATGTAGGAGTACATTTCACTGAACGTGACCAATTCTGGAACGCTCTACTATCGAGAGATGTTCCGAGTGGATATGGGTATAAGTTTGGCCCTCTGACCTGAGACCGCAACCTGTGACTAGCAAGCAACTCACTGTACTTTGGTACTGGACTACCTGAATTTCTAATTCAGTGACGGAAGTCACTGGGTGCAGTCAAGTACTTGCGTAGTCAGTTGTGAGTCAAGATGGAATTGACCCCTCCTGAAAACAGAAGATAATGTCTTGTGATTAATTTAGCAAAACCTTGGCCAGGATAATCCCAGTGAGAGTCACGGGATATCTAAAGTTAATCACATAATGGATGTACTAATTATAGGGTTGACAGTGAGCTCTAAGTCATCCGGCATTAGGAGTCAAAGGGATTGAATTATACAGTAACCATAGTTCAGGGTTCCAGAATATTTGCTTCGCATATATTCGGCCTATCCGGATGTTGGGTACCATTGCTAGATGGTCACATCAATTAGTGTAGAAATTGTTCCTATACTACCGGCTTAGGTTCAAACCTATGAGGTCACACGCATAGAAGATTCCTGATTGATCAAGAAAGCTGATATGATTAAGACATCTTCAGGATAATTTGGTCAATTTGATTGGCAAATTTATTTGTAAAAATAATTAAAGTAAATTGAAGGATTAATTAGTAATTATTGCAATTAAAAATTTGTGAGTAATTGTAAGACTGGATTGCCAATGGATTATTATGTTTGCTCAATCAGGTGGACTGAAGGGAAGGTTAGAACAATAAGGACTAATCAGCGATCAACAAATTATGTGGTTAGAGACTAACCTTGCTTCCTAACGTCGGATTGAACCTCAACTTGGAGTTGTCAACTAAAAGTAATTACGATTACAGCTGTTGATTTTAGAAGTTTGCATCAGAGCCAACATTGAATGTTTCGGATTACAATTTGAATGTGGTTTCATCAGGGTCTGCACCTGATTAGATTGGCGTATCAACGCGAAATTGCTTTGTTTTAACTTCGGGATTTGACCTCAAACTTTTGAGATTAGGTGGCTTAAGACCCAATTGATTAGGCTCAGATGATTGGCAATTGATTCATGTGAATCATGGAATTGGATTTCGAGAATTTTAAAATAAATTCCAATAATATTTGCATGGCAATGGACCCATTGCTAAGAACACATGGGCCGAATTTTGTAGATTGAATTTGAACATTCAAACATTAGAGCAATGTGTTGAGATTTGTGTAGATCGACTCAAACGCAGAGTCAGCCAATGTGTAAGTGCGTATGAGTTGATTTAATGATTAAATTCCAATTCAAGAGGTGATTTCGAAATTATGAAGTGTTTGATTGGCAATGGATTTCGAAATGATCTTCCCCTTCTGACCACATGTCTTTACAAGATGCTTTTAAATCAGATTTGGTTGAGATCTGATTTGGGTTTCCCTATCTGTGCATGCTGCAACTAAAAGAGGTCTTTCTTGAAAATAAATTTGGAATTTTGAAGAGTCGGACCGGCCATTAAAGGGGTCAACATGGGCACCAAAACCCATCCTAATTGGAGCCTTCTCCCTCACTCCGCCTCGACTCTCCTCCTTCTCCACTGAGATCGGATCCTCTGCAGGATGAATTCCTGGATTCGATCCGAGACTGAGTCGACTCAGCTTTCACAAACTCATTCCGATTCTGCTTCTAAGACTTGATTCAAGAGTGACTTGGACTCCCACGGGCAGATTTCTCTATTCAACGTGTTCGGCAGCTGCTCACTTTCGGAAGTAGACTCGCTTCTAGACTTCGCGGTTACTTCTCGTATAGGCCATTCGTGTGCGTGGCTGCGAAGTCAAGAATCAGATTCACAACTTTCATCCATCATTAAAAGGTATTAATCTAGCATTAATCATTTATTATGGTGTCAAGGTCTAGGTCCGATTCCCGAGGTTTACCCTCCTTTGGGGCTCCTCACGGAGTTATCTCCAGAATCCATTCGATGGATATTCGGAGATAATCGAATAGATTCTTAAGTTTCATATCTGATAGTTAATCATGCATGAAAGTTTTAGTATAATTGTTTAAACGATTCCGGCATAATCCTATGTGTTCTTAAGGTGCTGATTTCTAGATTTGATCTTGTAAGCATGCATGAATTAAATTGTTGATTCGATTTTTCTGCTGCATTTTAAAACTTAAAAAGAACTACGTATGGCCTGATCCTCCTTATGAAGGGGTACGTAGGCAACCCGATCAGGTTCAGCCATGGTTTTAAAAAAAAATGAAAAAAAAAAATCAGCATGCTTAACACCAAAGAACCTAGGAATAACTTTCAGTGGTATCAGAGCCAGGTTTATGTTTAAACTTTTATGGTTTTAATTCTTGCAATTAAAATCTGAAATCATTAACATGTTTAGATTAGATCTAAAGTGCTTTTTATGATTGATTTAATTGCTGATTATGCATGATTAAGTAGATCTAAAATTTTGGATGCATATGATGTAGTTTGTGTTAGGATTAGTAACATGAATAAAATCTGAAATCATAAAATTGTTTAGATTAGATCTAAATAAAGTTTATGATATTCATATGATCTCTGATTTTAATGAACAAATTAGATCTGAAAACAAAAGTGAAAAAATAAATACATAAGATGTATGTTGTTTGTTGCCCAGATAGACAACCCAAGAGGGGGGGGGTGAATTGGGTTTTAAAAATTTAGATAATTAAAACGTTATGGATGATTAATTAAAAACTATTGCAAGTTATTTAATTAATGCTAAGTGCTGTGAGTGATGTGAGAGGAAGAAGAAGAGACAAGCAATCACAAACACAGAGTTTTATAGTGGTTCGGAGCTACCCTTGCTCCTACGTCACTCTCCCAAGTCTCACTTGGAAATTCACTATAACCCCCTTGGATTTACAGCCGGTTGTTTTCCAAGCTCACAACCAAACTTGTTGTTTTACGAGCTCACAACGAACTCGGTCGGTTTTCCCAGGCTCACCGACTAGAACCGCCCCCGATTGTTTTCCCCGGGATCACAATCAAACCCTTACACACGTTGGTTTTAAACTCGGGCTCACCAACCAACCTCAATCCCCTTGATTCAATCCCCCGATTGAACCAAGTAAATACAGTTGTAGAAAGAAAACAGAAAATGAGCTTCTCAAAAAGCAGATGAAAACAATATGAAACAATAAATGAAGTTAAGAAGCCTCAAACGCTTTTAGATTGGAGATGAGGAATGGCTTCTTAAACTTCTGGTCTCCTCTTGAAAGAGTAGTCGACTTGAATGCAGGAGAAGGAGGCTTTAATTGCTGGAAGATGTAGTTGGATTGCAGTAAATGCAGATCTTCCTCTTTTTCGTTGAAGAGCACGTTGCAGAGCTTGAATGCTTGATTAGTTGGAGTGGAATAGTTGTTCTCGTGCCTTTGCTACAGTCCTCTGTGGCTATTTAAGCCAACCCCCACGGAAACTCAGCCGTTAGAGTGCTTTTTCCTGCCCGTTCTGCACACTCTGCGCAGACCTGACAATATGGTCCGTATGGTGGGTTGGAGTCGACTCGTGCGATCAGGAGGTCGACTCAACTGGTAGCGGGAGTCGACTCAAGCTTTTTCCGGAAGTCGACTCGGCAACTGTTCCAAATTTGAATTAGAAGTTGCCTTCACGACTGGGAGTCGACTCGTCTTGGACCTGGAGTCGACTCGCCAACTTCTGGAGCTCGACTTGGCAATTTTCGGAGTCGGCTCATCCACTGAAGTCCGTGGATCCAATTTTGAATTTTGTCCACTCGAGTCGACCCGACTGTCCTGGGAGGTCCGACTCGAATCTCAGAGCCCGAACTCGCCGATCCTCTGTCTTTTGGCTCGTCCAGTCTTGGAGTCGACCTGCGAATTTCCTCGGAGTCGACTCGGCTCTCAGTTTCCGAAACTTGGTCTTCTGCCTTTTGATGTGAAGCTGTCTTGGAGGTCGACTCGAGATGGTCTGGGAGTCGACTCGAATCTCAGAGGCAGTAACTTGATCTTCTGTCTGTTGATGGATCGCGGGAGTCTCGGAGTCGACTCGCGTACTTGCGGGAGTCGACTCGAATCTCAGAAGTCCCAAAAATGCTCTCTGACTTTTTCTTTGTGTTCCGCTGAGAGTCGGACTCATGCTTTCTTTGGAGTCGACCTTGCCAACCATTGGAGTCGACTCGCGTTCCACTGGAGTCGACTCGAATCTCAGACCCGAAAACTGCTCTCTGACTTTTTTCTGTGTGTTTCTCTTGGAGTCGACTCTTACTACCGCTGGAGTCGACTCGAGCTCGTGCCAGTGAAGCTTGATACGCTTGGAGTCGACTCGTGGATACTGCGGGAGTCGACTCGCGTCTCAGACTTTGGTTCAGGCTGACTTCTTAGCTTATCCAAAATACTTATGAACCAAGTCTAGAGACACTTAGACAGGATTTTTCACTGAAACACTCAATTGAATTCATTAGTAATTAAAAGATATTACTCAAATGCTTTGAGCTCATCAAAATCAAATAGGGTTATGATCAATCACTCCACAATCTCCCCCTTTTTGATGATGACAAAACATTGACGTATATGTAAAGTGAATTGGCACAACTGAACAATGAAATAAAATCCATAAATGAATTCAAATGGTCTGGTAATTCAATTTATCCAAGCTTGAAAGGAGTGAAACAATAAATTTCGGAGTTAAAGCTCCCCCTTTTCATTTGGAATTATATAAGCCTTCATATTATGCAATCAATTGTTTGGCTTATATGTCATTAATGATTTAGCTTGATTAAAATTCAGATTCTCCCCCCTCAACATATGCATTCTACTATGTTTTGATTCTCTGAATTTCCTTTCAATGCTTTGAAGTTTTTGAACTGAATTTTTTTGTTTTTAGAGGAAAAATCTGTCAATTTGTTCTTGAGTAGGATTCAGCTAATCTCCGAATATCCCTTGAATAGATTCTAGAGATTACTCCATTAGGAGCCCCCAAAAGAGAGATGATGAGCCTCGAGGTACCGAATCCACTTGAGAACAAATTGTGTGTGTTTGAAGAGTTTTATCTTTTTATTGATTTCTTTTACATATTTTATCCATATTTCTCCCCTTTTACATATTTTATACACATATTTTCTCCCCTTATACATATTTTATACATATTTCATCCCCCTTTTTTGTCATCATATCAAAAAGGAGATAATCACACACAATCAATGGCACAACCCAATCATCAAATGGCACATAATTGAAGATAAGATGTCTACTCATTGTATTGATATGAATGTGAATACATTTGAGAATACAATAAGTAAAGTAAAACAAGACAAAACAAAATCAAAAAGAACATCTATGGTCTCCTCGAGGATGAAGCTCCTCCCCTCGAGGATGTATCCCCTCCTCTCGAGGAGGTGGCTCCTCCTCTCGAGGATGTAGCTCCTCCTCTCGAGGATGTGGCTCCCCTCTCAGTCTGCTCTGCTCCATGAGGAGGGTGACTGCATCTGTAGACCATGCCCGAGCTGAGTGATAATGGACGTAGTGGCCTGCTATTGTGTAGTGGAGAGCTCAGTTCACCCGACGTCTGGAAGCGCAGTCACCGACGTCTGAAGTGCGTCCAACTTGTCGATGAGCACATTCGACAAGCGCTCGGGCCCCCTGGGTGGTGGTGCTCATGTCCTTGCCGGATGTCATCGCGCATCTCCGAGTGATGCCCGTGACTTCACTCATATGGGAGGACTGGACCATGGACCAAACTCCGGACATTGTAGATCTCTTCCCGTACATGAGCCGTCAATGTCAATCACGGCTGTGAGGAAGGGACCAACTGAGAAGATACGGGGTGCAGGAGTGGGAGCAGGGCACCGCACCTCGAGCTCCCCGAAGCAGCTCATCCCTCAGATCTCGAACGATCTCCTGCCGCAGCTCCCGGAGCTGCTCAGGATCAATGCGGACCGCCGTAGATGGTGGAGCGAGGAGGAGGGTCCGGCGAGGTGGTAGGAGCAGGAGTGATGGAAAGATCTGAGGTCGGGGTAGTCGGAATCGGGCTCAGGACTGGGGGAAAGGTCTGGTGGTCTGCTGTGGTGAGGGACGACTTCCTAACCCAGATCCCCTCTCTCTTCCAAACCGCCATCCTGTGTAGGGTCCCTGCACGCGTTGCGATCAGTCCATCGCAATGCGCAAAAGGGCTCCCCCTCAGAATGGGAATCTCGTACTCCTAAACAGAAGGGTGAATATCATTGCCGTATGGGAGGGTGAGCCTAGGTCTATCTAGGGGCTCACACATATACCTATAGATGAGTTTGGGGAAGTTGATCGGGGTGTCCTGAAGAATATAAGACATAAGAGCTAGGTCCCTCTCATTTACAAAATCAATCTCCCTGTCTTTAGGGAAGATGGACCTAGACAAAATACTCAAGAGGATCCGCACCTCAATCGGTAGTGAGCTCGCGGATACCTCGTCTAGAGGTGACTGGGGTGGATGCCCTAGAACGGCCGTAAGGGCCTCAACCCTATCCTCAGGGTGTGTGGGAGCCACCCTACTAATGGAAGGTGGAGGATGTGGGCAATAAGATCCTCCGTGACAAACAGAGAGACACCGGCTACAGTGCCCTCGATACCTCCATCATCCCCGATGGACGGTACCATAGAATCTCTAACAAGGCCTGGATATGTGGGAAGGTCCAAAGTGAGGACAGTACTCTAGGCCCTGGGCTCTAAGCCTATCACCTATGGTGAACCCTTCCCGGGAGAGATAGTCGAAGTCGACATACCTCCCGGTGGTCACGGGCCTTCCCGGCCAACGGCCTTGCGGGAACCTGCCCTAGGCGGGGAACGAGCCGGAGGTGGTTGCCTCGCGGATCGTGCCGCGCCTTGGAGCGCCGCTCGGGACCGGCCTCGGGTCGGACCTCTCTTCCTAACTACGGTCTTATGCGGCATTTTGACCTAAAATGGGAGGAAAAAACCTAGAGGACGGTGAAGGACCGACGGAAAAGACTCGGAACCCGACCGGGAATGACCTAGGAAGGGAGGAGAACTCAATGTCCGGCGAAGAATCGACGGGAAAATGGCTTGGAGACGATCGGGGACGACCTAGGAGTCGGCTCTAGGGCTTTTTGAACAGTGGCGGCTTGAAAGAAAAGGTTTTTCGAAACGACAAATCTAGGATTAAAAAGTCGGATCCCGACTGCAAGTCGACTCCACTGAGTCGCGAGTCGACTCGACCTCGAGTCGACTCCAGAATATGCGCGAGTCGACGTTCTCCTTATGCGCCTGTGGAACCTCGAGTCGCTCCCGACAGTATGCAGTCGAACTCCCCCTCTGCTGCCATCTTTGCGAGTCGACTCCCGCCAATGCACGAGTCGACTCCCCCTTAGGCGCCGGCTCTGAAACTTACTCGAGTCGTCTCTAACCTTGGCACTGCACCTAAAAATCATGCTATAATCGTGCCAAATGAGGGAAAATCACCTAAATTAAGATCTGATTTGATGATCATTGAAAAGGAACTCTATTTTAACCACATTGTAATCATCAAAATCAATGAATCTAGTGGAAACTACCACTAGGATGGATCAATCACTTCCTAATCCCCTCCTAAGCACACTAAACCTCTCTTCACTTAGGGGTTTGTAAAAAATATCTGCTAATTGATTATCAGTACAAACAAATTGGAGTGTCACATCACCATTCATACATGATCTCTTATGAAGTGATGTCTTATCTCAATGTGTTTAGTTCTTGAATGTTGAATTGGATTTTTAGTTAGATTTATGGCACTTGTATTATCACAATTAATGGGAATTTTATCTTGTTTAATGCCATAATCTTCTAATTGTTGTTTAATCCATAAGATTTGAGCACAACAACTCCCGGCTGCAACATATTCAGCTTCAGCAGTAGACAATGCAACCGAGTTTTGTTTCTTGCTAAACCATGAGATAAGGTTTTCTCCTAGAAATTGACACGACCCGCTGGTACTTTTTCTATCAAGCTTACATCCAGCGAAGTCTGAATCTGTGTATCCTATTAAGTTTAGGCTAGATTCTTTAGAGTACCATAGCCCTATGTTCTTAGTTCCTATTAAGTATTTAAAAATTCTCTTAACTGCAGCTAGGTGTGATTCTTTAGGATTAGCCTGATATCTAGCACACATGCACACTAAACATAATATCAGGTCTACTTGCAGTAAGATACAGTAAAGATCCTATCATACCTCTATAAAGTTTTTGATCTACAGATTTACCTGATTCATCTTGATCTAATTTGCATGATGAGCTCATGGGGGTGCTGATTGACTTGTTTCCCTCCATATCAAACTTCTTGAGCATCTCCTTGATATATTTGCTTGATTGATGAAGATGCCTCCTTCAGATTGTTTGATTTGAAGCCCGAGGAAGTAGTTCAGCTCTCCCATCATGCTCATCTCAAACTCACTCTGCATCAAATCAGCAAACTCTTCGCAGAGGCGATTGTTAGTAGCACCGAAAATGATATCATCAACATAAATCTGTACTAATAACATATCTTTTATTTTGCTTTTTCAGAAATAATGTTGTATCTACATTTCCCCTAGAGAATTCATGTTCTAATAGGAATTTACTAAGTCTCTCATACCATGCTCTAGGTGCTTGTTTTAACCATAAAGTGCTTTGTTCAGTTTATACATGATTAGGGTATTGATGATTTTCAAAACCAGGAGGTTGTTCTACATATACCTCCTCATTAATATACCCATTTAAAAATGCACTTTTTACATCCATTTGAAATAGTTTGAAATCCTTAGAGCATGCATATGCTAATAATAGTCTAATAGCCTCAAGTCTAGCTACGGGAGCAAAGGTTTCATCAAAATCTATGCCTTCTTCTTGATTATAACCCTTTGCACTAGTCTAGCCTTATTCCTTATAACAATTCCATTTTCATCTAGCTTATTTTTATATATCCATTTGTACCTATAATTGGATATTCAGAAGGTCTCTCTACTAGATCCCACACTTTGTTTCTAGTAAATTGGTTTAGTTCTTCTTGCATTGCATTTATCCAATTTACATCATTTTCGGCTTCTTCTATATGTTTGGGCTCAAAGTGTGAAACAAAAGCTAGATGGTTATTCAAATTTCTAAGGAGCTCTAGTCCTAACCGGTTGAGATGGATCATCTAGAATAGTTCCTTAGGATGCCCGTGAGCATACCTCCAAGCTTTTGTTAGCCCATGATCCACAATAGCCTCTTGGCTTGATGATGCTCCTTCAATCAATTTTTGATTATCATCTTGTAATCCCATCTCATCTATCTTTTCTTCAAGTATTTCAACATCATCATCAAAATTAACTTCTTACTAGAGGAGATGTCACTAGAGTCATCAAAAACAACATGTATAGATTCTTCTATAACTAAGGTTCTTTTATTAAAGACTCTATAGGCTTTACTAGTTGTAGAATAACCTAAGAATATTCCTTCATCAGATTTAGAGTCAAATTTCCTAGATTATCTTTCCCATTATTATGAACAAAACACCTACATCCAAAAACATGAAAGTAATTAACTTTTGGTTTTCTGTTTTTCCAAAGTTCATAAGGTGTTTTCTTTATAATGGGTCTTAATAAACTCTATTTAATATGTGACAAGAGGTATTAATGGCTTCTCCCCAAAAGTACTTAGGGAGGTTACTTTCACATAACATAGTTCTAGCCATTTCCTCTAGTGTTCTATTCTTCCTTTCCACAACTCCATTTTGTTGTGGTGTCCTAGGTGCAGAAAATTATGGGTTATCCCCTTTTTACTACAAAATTCTCAAATGATTGATTTTCGAATTCGGTACCATGGTCACTTCTAATGGCTATGACTGAAGACTCTCTAGCATTTGTTACTTCCTTATGGAACTTCTTAAACAGAAAATGCTTGATCCTTATGCGCTAGGAACATGACCCATGTGTACCTAGAGTAATCATCTACAATAACTAGACCATATTTATTTCCACCTAGGCTTGTTGTTCTAGTTGGACCAAATAGGTCCATGTGTAATAATTCTAGAGGCCTAGAAGTAGAGACACATTTTATGGATTTAAAGAGTTCCTAGATTGTTTGCCAAATTGACATGCTTCACATATTTTGTTCTTTTCAAATTTTAATTTTGGCAAACCTATCACGGAGTCTCTTTTAACTAGTTTAGTTATTGTGTCCATGCTTGCATGACCTAACTTACGGTGCCATAACCAACTAGCATCATTATCTTTAGTTTCATTACAACTAGACATTGGTTATGTTTTGCAAGATCTTCTAGGTCTACAACATATACATTTCCACGTCTAATTCCTTTAAAAACTAAACTATTATCATTAGGATTTGTTATAATGCATAGTGATGGTTTAAACATAACATCATATCCTTTATCACATAATTGACTAATGCTTAACAAGTTATGCTTAAGACCATCAACATATCTAACATTATCTATAAAAGTAGAAGGGGTGATTTGAACTTTACCAATACCAATGATGTGACCTTGGTTGTTGTCTCCAAAAGTCACAGCACCTCCCTTCTTAGCTTCAAGGGTGAAAAATTGATCTTTATCACCCGTCATGTGCCTTGAGCAGCCACTATCCAAATACCAGCAGTTTTTGTTGACCTTGGCTGCAAGACACTCCTACACAAGCAAATCATGTCATCTTAGGTACCCAAGTTTTCTTGGGTCCTTCATGGTTAGTCAAGTTGGTTCCTTTTGGAACCCATACCTTTTAATTTTCTTTTGTTTTACTTTTCCTAAAATTACACACATTTGCTTTATGACCTATAGTTCCACAACAAAAGCAGGTTATTTTCTTAGTTTTAGTTTCCCAGCTTTAACAAAGAAGTTACTAAGAAGTTTTTGTTTATTTCTTGGTTATATCCTAAACCCGCTTTATTAAATACGGCTCGTTGACTATTAAGTATCATTTAACTTTTCAGAACTATATGTAAATTTTTCAACTAAGGTTTGTATTTGTTAAGTTCTTTAGTTAGTGTTTGATTTTCTGCTTTTAGATCATTAAGTTCTTTTGTGAGATCCTTTTAAGATTTGTTTATTTTTAAGTTCTGAAAATTCCTTAGTTAGTTTTTCATTATCTTTAGTTAAGGTGTTAGTCTTTTGAGTTAAAAGTTGGTTGCTTGTCTTAAGTTCTATATTTTCTTTGGTGATTAATCCTTATCCTTAACTAATTTATCGTATTATGTAGGTATGATTGATTAGCTATTTTAGTTCTTTATTCTTAAGATTTATTGCCTTATATTCTATCATTAATTCATTAAAGCATCATAAAGTTCATCAAATGTAAAATCAATGCGTATCGGAAGTTACCTCGTTTTCGTTGGCCATGAAGCAGAAATTGGCCTTCTCTTCTTGTTCTTCATCCGATGATGAAGATGATGAGTCGGAGTCCGATAGGGTGGTGACAAGGCTTTCTTCTTCTTGTACTTGCTGCCCTTCTTTAGTAAGGGACACTCAGCTCTGATGTCCCGGCTTTTTGCACTCATAGCACCCAATCCCCTCATTTTCCTTTCCTTACCTTTGTCCTTGCGGTAGGAATTTGAGGGGCCTCTCCTTTGATGATAGGACTTCTTGTGGTTGATGAATTTCTTGAACTTGCGCACAAGAAGTGCCTCACCATCATCTTCCTCATTTCTTCTTCTTCACTGCTGCTACTGCAAGATAAGTCCTTGTTAGATGAAGTAGATTTTAAAGCTATTACCTTTTTCTTATGGGAGGACTCTTCCTCGTTGTGTTGTTTCATGGTTAGCTCGTGCGTCATAAGGGATCCAAGAAGCTCCTCAAGTAACTTGTTCAAGTCCTTGGCTTCTTGGATTGCCGTCACTTTAGCTTCCCACGACCTTGGTAGACACCGAAGGATTTTCCTGACAAGCTCACTGTTAGTATAGTTCTTGCCAAGGCTTTTTAGGCCATTGACAATATCAGTAAACCTAGTGAACATGCTAGTGATTGTCTCATTAGAATCCATTTTAAATAGTTCATACTTATGAACCAATATATTATTTTGGATTCTTTAACTTGATTCGTGCCCTCATGGGTCACTTCAAGTCTATCCCAAATCTCTTTTGCAGAGTTGCAAGAAGAACCCTATTGAATTCATTTCTGTCTAAGGCACAATAAAACACATTCATAGCTTTAGAATTAGTTGTGCCTTCCTCATGTCATGTTCATCCCAATCCTTTTCTATTTGGGTACCTTGAACCCTCTACATATGTGGATGGGATGTATGGGCCA
The DNA here is from genome assembly GCF_009389715.1 of Phoenix dactylifera. Lineage (NCBI taxonomy): Eukaryota > Viridiplantae > Streptophyta > Magnoliopsida > Arecales > Arecaceae > Phoenix > Phoenix dactylifera. The sequence goes on along the minus strand of NW_024068458.1, from coordinate 77,388 downwards.
TTTACTACAATGGTCCACATCTCATAGTCTTGGGCTTGGATGAATATTCTCATCCTAGCCTTCCAGTATGAGTAGTCGGATCCATTAAAGAAAGGGGGTCTTTGGGTGGACTGACCCTCAATGTGGAAGATCCAAATGGGGTTGTCATTTTGATCTTTTAACTCTTGGTGGAAGAGTTTGGCTCTGATACCACTTGTTGCCCAGATAGACAACCCAAGAGGGGGGGTGAATTGGGTTTTAAAAATTTAGATAATTTAAAACGTTATGGATTAATTAAAAACTATTGCAAGTTATTTAATTAATGCTAAGTGCTGTGAGTATGAGAGGAAGAAGAAAGAGACAATCAATCACAAACACAAGTTTTATAGTGGTTCGGAGCTAACCCTTGCTCCTACGTCCACTCCCCAAGTCTCACTTGGGAATTCACTATAACCCCCTTGGATTACAGCCGGTTGTTTTGCAAGCTCACAACCAAACTTGTTGTTTTACGAGCTCACAACGAACTCGGTCGGTTTTCCCAGGCTCACCGACTAGAACCCCGATTGTTTTCCCGGGTCACAATCAAACCCTTACACACGTTGGTTTTAACTTGGCTCACCAACCAACCTTAATCCCCTTGATTCAATCCCCGATTGAACCAAGTAAATACAAGTATAAAAGAAAACAAAAATAAGCTTCTCAAAAGCAGATAAAACAATATGAACAATAAATGAAGTTAAGAAGCCTCAAACGCTTTTAGTTGGAGAAGAGGAATGGCTTCTTGAACTTCTGGTCTCCTCTTGAATGAGTAGTCGACTTGAATGCAGGAGGAGGAGGCTTTAATTGCTGGGAAGATGTAGTGGAGCAGTAAATGCAGATCTTCCTCTTTTTCGTTGAAGACACGTTGCAGAGCTTGAATGCTTGATTAGTTGGAGTGGAATGGTTGTTCTCTGCCTTGCTACAGTCTCTGTGGCTATTTAAGCCAACCCCCACGGAAACTAGCCGTTAGACTGCTTTTTCTGCCCGTTCTGCACACTCTGCGCAGCCTGACAATATGACCGTTGGTGGGTTGGAGTCGACTCGCGCGATCAGGAGTCGACTCGGCTGTAGCGGGAGTCGACTCAAGCTTTTCCGGAGTCGACTCGGCAACTGTTCCAAATTTGAATTAAAGTTGCCTTCACGACTGGGAGTCGACTCGTCTTGACCCGGAGTCGACTCGCCAACTTCTGGAGCTGACTTGGCAATTTTGGAGTCGGCTCATCCACTGAAGTCCGTGGATCCAATTTTGAATTTTGTCCACTCGAGTCGACTCGACTGTCCTGGAGTCGACTCGAATCTCAGAGCCCGAACTCCCGATCTCTGTCTTTTGGCTCATCCAGTCTTGGAGTCGACTCGAACTTCCTTGGAGTCGACTCGGCTCTCAGTTTCCGAAAGTTGGTCTTCTGCCTTTTGACGTGAAGCTGTCTTGGAGTCGACTCGAGCTGTCTGGGAGTCGACTCGAATCTCAGAGGCAGTAACATGGTTCTTCTGTCTTGATGGTCGCAGTCTCGGAGTCGACTCGCGTATTGCGGGAGTCGACTCGAATCTCAGAGTCCAAAAATGCTCTCTGACTTTTCTTTGTGTACCGCTGAGAGTCGACTCTTGCTTTCTCTGGAGTCGACTTGCCAACCATGGAGTCGACTCGCGTTCCACTGGAGTCGACTCGAATCTCAGACCGAAAACTGCTCTCTGACTTTTCTTGTGTTCTCTTGGAGTCGACTCTTACTAGCTCTGGAGTCGACTCGAGCTCGTGCCAGTGAACTTGATACGCTTGGAGTCGACTCGTGATACTCGGGAGTCGACTCGCGTCTCAGACTTTGGTTCAGGCTGACTTTTAACTTATCCAAAATACTATGAACCAAGTCTAGAGACACTTAGACAGGATTTTCACTGAAACACTCAATTGAATTCTTAGTATCAAAAAGATATCTCAATGCTTTGAGCTCATCAAAATCAAATGGGGTTTTAATCAATCATTCCACATTGTTTTGTATTAATTCATGTTGTTTGTATTAATTCATGATGCATGAACATAAAACATAATGACTTAAACATGAATTAAATCTGATTACATGTGATTAATTACAAAAACTCAGATCTGAAAATGTGTTTTAAGAACTGAAAGATTGTAATTAATATGTAATTAAAAAGAAATATGCAATGATCAAAACTTTCATAAGTCTAAACTTAATTGAGAATTAAGTGTTATGAAATAGAATTGTAACTCAATTAATTGACATTGCATAATTCTTTGGGCATATGGGTTAGCTTGAATCAAGTTCTTAGGATTGGGTTAGACCTAAGGTTAGAATCAAACATGGTCTAATTAGAGTTAATTGATCAAATCTAATTAAGTAGTAACTAGATTAGGTCAAGGAAACTCTAGGTTAAATACAATAGTTGTAGATTGATCAATTCCATGTCTTTGATTAGACCAAGATGGAACTTGATTTAGGCTCAGAGGTGTAGCCCGAGTCATTTGAGTAATCAAATCGAAATTGATTAACCAGTCGGTGTCTAAGGTAAGTTTGGCAGTTTTGACCGGTGGTTTTTAATTGGGAGCTACTCGCACTGATTCGTCTTTGTCGAGTTAATGGCATATCCCTTCCACCGATCTCACTTACCTGGCCGACATGGTCAATCACATTTTGATTGGATCACTTAATGATTCGAGTTAGCCCATGCCTTAAGGAAAATCAGTATGACTGATTTAGGTGTCTCCTTAACCGGTTTGAGTCTAATCTGATTTGGTGAAGTCAGTGGGAGAAATTAGACTAACCGGATCTTCTCATCTATCCTAATTATGAAATCCTCTAAAATTATTAGGTCCTTAAAATGAAATGGTTATGGAGATAACTAGGTCATAGCCTCCCATTAAGTTGGGTGATAATGGGTCCAATGTTTTGATAATTATTGGAGGCGCCACACGCCTGGTACTTATCAAGCATTGGAATTGTCATTCAATATATGATGAGTTAAGTGTACCTTCAATAGGCGGTCAGGTGAGCCGAGCCACACTCGGGCTTGGTCGTCTATTAGTTGATTAGACTTAACCCTATCATTTAATGGTTGGACCTGACTAGGGTATTCGGTGGAGGCGCCACACGCCTGCCGGAAAACCTAGGGCAAAATCATCACTAGAAGTTGCTTGGTGAAGCAATTGGTTAAGAACCTACCAATAGGTGCATATGGGTTGGCCGAGCCACACTCGGGCCTATATGGGATCTATTGGGTTCTAGTGCCCACTAAAGAATTAGGAGTAATTTTTCGAATTAGAGGTAGAGGCTACCAATTTGTATAAAATAGTGGGAAATCTTTAGACTAAAGTCCAAGTCTACTGTGTTTAGTCAATTCATATACTAATAGCCAAATTTTCTTTTTATGCAGAAATGGCCACTAATTTCACTTCGCTCATTGTTGGACAATGACAAGTTGACTGGTCCAAATTTCAATAATTGGCATAGGAAACTGAAAATAGTGCTAGAGCATGAGAGGATCCTTTATGTGATAACGGATCAAGCACCTGAGCAGCCCGCTGCTAATGCATCAAGATCGGCCAGAGACACTTATCAGAAGTGGCTCAGTGACCGGATCACTGTTCGATGCATCATGTTGGCAGCAATGAGTGATGAGTTTAGTAGGCGTTTTGAGAATACGCAGCCGGAAGATATCATTCAAGTGTTGAATGAATCATTCGGCGTTCCTGACGACGTTGAGAGGCACAAAACTAGTTGTGCCATCTTCAGCGCCCGAATGAAAGATGGGACCTCGGTAACTGATCATGTACTGTACATGATTGAGTTGATCGAGCGTCTAAGCTCTCTTGGCTTTCCCCTTCATGATCAATTGGGGAAGGATGCCATACTAAACTCATTGCCTGGATCATACCGTCCTTTTCTCACTCATTTTCGTATGACGAAACCTGTAGTGAATTATCACCAATTGTTGGGGTTACTACAGACGTTTGAGAATGATCACCAACTTCTTAAGAAGACGGTGAATTTAGTGGGAGGTTCATCCAAGGGTCGCTCCTTTAAGAAAGGAAAAAAGAAAAATAAAATCCAAAAGAAACAGGTGCACCATGCTCAGCCTAGTCAGAAAAAGAATAAAAAGGCTGATCAGAGCAAGGCGGAGTGCTTCTTCTGCAAGAAGCAAGGACATTGGAAGAGGAACTGTCCTCTTTACATTGCATCCCTCGATCCGAACCGGCCTAAGAAAAGTGGGCAATCAGTTGCCAATCAAGGTACTTATATGATAACACCTTGCAATTTTTCTATTTGTGATAATTCGACCTGGGTATTGGATACCGGTAGTCCTTTTAATATTTGCAATTCGTTGCAGGGGCTACAAGTCAGTAAGAGGTTTGAAGAAGGAGAAAGGTTCCTGAATGTTGGAGATGGAAGACCAGTTCCAGTTCTAGCTTTAGGAATTCTTAAACTTGAATTCAGCTCTCATGTAAATGTCCTTAGTGATTGTCACTATTGTCCAAGTTTTCTATTGAATATCATTTCTGTAGGCCTTTTGGCCAAAAATGGTTATGAAATATCAATAAAAAAGGATTATTGCAATGTCATTTGGAATGGTGTTGTTGTAATGAATGGAATTCTGAGTAATGGCATTTACATTTTGTCACAGCCTGTTCATGTAATGTATTAAATCCAATAAGCGCCCTAGAAATAGATAATGTCACGGATGTCTACCTTTGGATATAGGCTAGTCATATTAACAAAGAATAGGATGAACAGGTTAAGTAAAGAGGGAATCCTTGATGTTAATGATTGTGAAATCATTGACAACCTGTGAATCATGTCTTCTTGGTAAAAATGACCGAAATCACCTTTAAAAATTTACCCCGCGAAAAGGTGAACGACCTAGTGATTTAATTAAACCCTTGTACATTCTGATGTATGGGGCCATGAGCACAGATGCTAGAGGTGGGGTATTCATTATTTCCATTACGTTTATAGACGACCTTTCTAAGGTATGGTTATGTCTATTTAATGAGACGATAAAATCTGAATTCATTTGAAATGTTCACCATTATATCGTAATGAAGTAGAAAAACAAACTGGAAAGAGTATTAAAACTCTTCGATCAGATCGAGGAGGTGAATACCTCTCCAGTGAATTTTTGACATATCTAGAAGAAAATGGGATTCTCTCCCAATGGACTCCTCCTGGTACACCACAATATAATGGTGTGTCAGAAAGGAGAAATCGAACTCTGTTAGACATGGTTCGATCCATGATGGAGTTTGCTAATCTGCCCATATCCTTTTGGGGATATGCTCTTGAGTCAGCCTGCTATATTCTAAATAAGGTTCCAAGTAAGTCTGTAAATAAAACACCACATGAGATGTGGACTGGACGTAAGCCGATGCTCTCTCACCTTAGGATTTGGGGGTGTCCGGCGTACGTCAAACGTTTGAAGACAGACAAACTTGAACCCAAGTCTGACAAATGTTTCTTTGTTGGTTACCCTAAAGAAACTAAAGGATATTACTTCTACTTTGCTGAAGAACAAAAGTTGTTCGTAAGCAATAGAGCACTTTTCTTAGAAAAAGGAATTTCTTGGTGAAGGAACAAATAGCTTAATGTTGAGCTTAGAGAAGTTCAACATGTAGAAGATCCGACACCATCTACTGAACCAGTTGAGTCGGATTTGATTAGATCAGATCCAGACCCATATTAGATGCACCATTAAGGCGATCGGGTAGAGTACCACGTCAGCCGGACAGATACTACGGTTTTCTTGGTCCGGGATGGGGATCCTATCGAACTTGATGAAAACGATGAGGATCCGATCACATATATGGATGCAATGCAGAGGTATGACTCTGATAAATGGCTTGGAGCCATGCAATCCGAAATGGAATCCATGAAGGTCAATGATGTTTGGACATTAGTTGACCCACCCGAAGGAATTAAATCCATAGGGTGTAAGTGGATATTCAAAAGGAAACGGGGCGCAGACGGAAAGGTAGAGACCTATAAAGCCCATTTGGTTGCCAAGGGTTATTGTCAATGTTATGGTATTGACTATGACGAGACATTTTCTCCTGTGGCAACGCTCAAGTCCATTCGGATTGTGCTTGCGATAGCAGCACATTTAGACTATGAAATCTGGCAAATGGATGTAAAGACCGCATTTCTAAATAGAGATTTAGAAGAGAAAGTGTATATGATACAACCTGAAGGTTTTACATCTGCAGATGAGTCTAAAGTGTGCAAGCTTCAAAAATCCATTTATGGATTAAAGCAAGCTTCACGGAGTTGGAATATACGTTTTGATAAGGTAATCAAAACATATGGCTTCATTAAGAATGAAGAGGAACCTTGCATTTATAAATGGGCAAATGGTTCAGTTATTATATTCCTTATTTTGTATGTGGATGACATTCTTTTAATCGGAAATGACATTCCTGCATTACAAGGAATAAAGGTTTGGCTATCATCTCAATTTGCTATGAAGGATTTGGGAGAAGCATCTTACATCCTAGGGATGAAGATCTATAGGGATAGATCTAGAAGATTGCTTGGATTATCCCAGTCCACATACATTGATACTATACTGAAGAGGTTCAGTATGATTAATTCCAAGAAAGGCTATCTTCCGATGGGCCATGGAATTAACCTCTCTAAAAGGGATTGTCCGACAACCCCTCAAGAAAGAGAGAGTATGGATAGAATTCCATATGCTTCGGCAGTGGGATCTATAATGTATGCCATGATATGTACTAGACCAGACGTGGCATACTCACTAGGAGTAGTGAGCAGATACCAGTCTGATCCAGGTAGCAACCACTGGAAGGTTGTAAAACCATCCTTAAGTATTTGAGAAATACTAAAGATCAGTGGCTTGTCTATGGTGATTCTGACTTAAAACTTGAGGGATATACTGATTCAAGTTTTCAGTCAGATCAAGATGATAGCAAGAGCGTGTCAGGATATATCTTCACTCTTAAGGGTGGGGCCATCTGCTGGAAGAGTTCCAAGCAGCATACAGTGGCGGATTCTACATGTGAAGCAGAATATATCGCAGCATCTGATGCCGCCAAGGAAGCTGTATGGTTGCGGAAGTTCATCACCGAGCTTGGAGTGACACCCTCCATTGATGGTCCAGTGCCTGTATTTTGTGACAATACTGGGGCCATAGCTCAAGCAAGGGAACCTAAAGCACATCAGCGGACCAAGCATATTCTACGTCGCTACCACCTGGTTCGAGAGATCATCGATCGAGGTGATATTGATCTTCAGAAGATTGACACAAAAGAAAATCTGGCTGACCCATTTACCAAAGTCCTCGGCATCAAAGAGTTCGACGAACACAAGTCGAAGATGGGTATTAGATACTGTGCCGATTGGCATTAGGCTTAAGTGGGAGTTGTTGGGATTTGTATCCTAAATGTCAATCGTCAGCATATTGATGATTGAATTTTGTAAATGAATTGATAAATTAATAAAGTGTTATTTGGCATTATTCATCATTTCATCTTCAAATGAACTCTTATATGATGAAGTCCTTAGGACTTATGTTATGATAAAGGAGGATTTATCTTTGAGTCCTTAAACTTGTTCGCGACCAAATGATATGTTGTTACTAGGACGACAGCGTTATCGAGATTAGGTCGTTGTGTGACATATACGTTGGTTGTCCTCTTAACCAAGGAGTGTGGAGACACTGGTATGCCACACAGGTGAAGTGTAGGAGTACATTTCACTGAACGTGACCAATTCCGGAACGCTCTAACTGTCGAGAGATGTTCCGAGTGGATATGGGTATAAGTTTGGCCCTCTGACCTGAGACCGCAACCTGTGACTAGCAAGCAACTCACTGTACTTTGGTACCGACTACCTGAATTTCTAATTCAGTGACGGAAGGTCACTGGGTGCAGTCAAGTACTTGCGTAGTCAGTTGTGAGTCAAGATGGAATTGACCCCTCCTGAAAATAGGAGATAATGTCTTGTGATTAATTTAGCAAAACCTTGGCCAGGGTAATCCCAGTGAGGAGTCACGGGATATCTAAAGTTAATCACATAATGGATGTACTAATTATAGGGTTGACAGTGAGCTCTAAGTCATCCTGGCATTAGGAGTCAAAGGGATTGAATTATACAGTAACCATAGTTCAGGGTTCCAGAATATTTGCTTCGCATATATTCGGCCTATCCGGGAGTTGGGTACCATTGCTAGATGGTCACATCAATTAGTGTAGGAAATTGTTCCTATACTACCGGCTTAGGTTCGAACCTATGAGGTCACACGCATAGAAGATTCCTGATTGATCAAGAAAGCTGATGAATGATTAAGAATCATTCAGGGATAATTTGGTCAATTTGATTGGCAAATTATCTTATAAAATAATTAAAGTAATTATTGAAGGATTAATTAGTAATTAAATTACTAATAAACTCAATTTGATTGAGTAATTGTGCTAAGGATGAGCCAAATTGAATTGGATTCAAGTTTGGGCTCAATCAGGATTTTGACCTGATTGGATTAGGTTAGAACCAAAAAGGACTTAAACTGATCAAATTAATTTTAAATTAATTTGTTCTTAATTGGGGATTGACCTAATTGAATTAGGTCCAACACAAAGTAATAATTCAATTTGATTGAGTTTGCATGAGGCAAAATTGAATTGGATTCAATTTGAGCTCAATCAGGGTCTGACCTGATTAGATTGGGTTCAACCAAATTGCTTTGTTTTAATTCGGGTTTGACCAAATTTGATTAGGTGCAACCCAAGGGGATTAGGCTCAGATGATGTGGCAATTATTGGTGACATGGAATTGGATTTCATGAATTTTAAATAAACCAAAATTATTGCATGGCATATGGACCCATTGCTTGACACATGGCGACATTGTTTGTTATTTGAATTTAAATTCAAACATTAAGCAATGTGTTAAATGATTTTAATCACTCAAACCATCAGCCAAGGTGGCGTATGAGTTTTTGAATGGATTAAATTCGAATTTCAAGAGGTGATTTCAAAATTATGAAGTGTTTTTACCTTGCCGCATGGATTTCAAATTCCTTCCCTCTTGCACATGTGTTTAAAATTTGAATTTAAATCAGATTTGGTTGAGATCTGATTTGGGTTGTTCCTATTCCTTTGCATGTGCCAACTAAAAGAGGTTTTCTAAAAATAAATTTCGAATTTTGAATGAAAATTCGGAGGCCATTAAAAGGGGTCAAACATGGGCACCAAAAAGACATCCATTGCAGCCTTCTTCCTCACCCGCCTCCTCCTCCTCTTCTTCTCCATTTTAGATAGGGTTTTCAGGGTGAATATCTAGAAGATTCAAGATCAGATCTGAGTCCTCTAGTTTCTTACAAACCTCATCTCTATCTGCTTCAAGACGATTGATCAAGAGTTGATTGAATCCCGGCGGGCAGATTTCAGCTTTCAAGTGTTCTGCAGCTGCTAGCACTGTTGCGGAAGAAGATCCTTCAGGACTTCACATGTACTTCTCGTAGAGGCCATTCGTGTGCGTGGCTGCGAAGTCAAGAATCAGATTCACAACTTTCATCCATCATAAAAGGTATTAATCTAGCATTAATCATTTATTATGGTGTCAAAATCTAGGTCCAATTCCCCGAGGTTTTACCCTCTTTTGGGGCTCCTCACGGAGATATCTCCAGAATCCATTCGATGGATATTCGGAGATTAATTGGAATAGAGTTCTTAAGTTTCAGATCTGATAGTTAATCATGCATAAAAGTTTTAGCATAATTGTTTAAACGATTCCGGCATAATCCTATATGTTCTTAAGGTGCTGATTTCTAGATTTGATCTTGTAAGCATGCATGAATTAAATTGTTTGATTCGGTTTTTCCGCTGCATTTTAAAAACTTAAAAAGAACTACGTATAGCTTGATCCCCCTTATGAAGGGGTACGTAGGCAACCCGATCAGGTTCAGCCATGGTTTTCGAAAAAAAAAAAAATTCAGCATGCTAAACACCGAAGAACCTAGGAATAACTTTCATCTACACCGTAGACTCGAGACTCGTCCATCTGACTAAGTGATCTGTGCACTAATCTCAGCGGATCGATCACCGTCCCTTGTGATGGATCCATCGATCAGGAGCATTTAGAAATTAATCCCTAATGACACATGCCTCAAATTCTCAACTCCTTGAAATTATGTGTCATCATCTATTAATTTTTTTGGACGATTCATGGACACATACAAACATGAATGAAAAATAAATTGCCCAATCTTATTTATTAATAAGTGTCAAATTACAAATTTATGCCCCAGATTACAAATATGCATCAGCCACGTTGGCTTCTAGGGCATACTTCTAACAATAACTACTCAGAATAAAAGGAGGAGGAATTATGCAATCATATGGTAGGATCAATTGGTGTCAAATCGGAGGAGGAATCATGAGAGACCTGTAGAAACTTGGAGGGAAATGAAGGCCCTAATGAGGAAAAGGTTTATACCTAGTCATTATTACAGGGACCTTTATCAAAAATTACAGAGCTTTACACAAGGTTCAAAAAGTGTAGATGTTTATCATAAAGAAATGGAGGTTGCTATGATAAGGGCTAATGTCGAAGAAGATAGAGAAGCTACGATGGCTCGGTTTCTGGCTGGGTTAAATAGAGATATAGCCAATGTAGTGGAACTTCAACACTATGTGGAGTTAGAGGATATGGTGCATATGGCAATGAAGGTGGAAAGGCAGTTAAAACGCAAGGGGGCAGCAAAATATACTTCGGGTTCTAGTTCATCTTGGAAGTCCAATTGGAAGAAGGATAACAAAGTTATTCCTACGGAAACACTCAAGGGTACAAATGATGCTTCTACCAAAAGTAAAGGTAAATCTGACTCCCAACCCTCTAGAAATCAAGATATAAAATGTTTCAAGTGCTTGGGAACAGGACATATTGCTTCACAATGTCCAAACAAAAGGACCATGCACATGTATGACAATGGGGACGTGCTGACCGGCAGTGAGAGTGATGAATTAATGCCTTCACTTGAGGATGCTAGTGATGATGGGGTTGAATATCCAGTGGAGGGAGAGTCACTTGTGGCCAGACGTGCCTTGAATTCCCAAGTTAAAGGAGATGACATGGAGCAGCAAAGGGAGAACATCTTCTATACTCGTTGTCATATAAACAATAAGGTATGCAGTATGATTATAGATGGGGGAAGTTGCACAAATGTTGCAAGCACTACATTAGTTGAGAAATTACACTTGTCTACTATTAAACACCCTAGACCTTACAAGTTGCAGTGGTTGAATGAATGTGGGGAAGTTAAGATTAACAAGCAAGTTTTGATTTCTTTTTCAATTGGTAGATATAGTGATGAATTGCTGTGTGATGTAGTCCCTATGCATGCTGGTCATATACTTTTGGGGAGACCTTGGCAATTTAATAGAAAGGTGATACATAATGGGTTTAAGAATAGGTACTCATTTGTAAAAGATGACCAAAAGGTTACTCTTATACCATTAACTCCAAAACAGGTCTATGAAGACCAATTGAAGTTGAAGAGAGAAAGTGAAGTAGAGAGTTCAAAAAGAAAAGAGAGTGAAAATGCTAGTAAGACTGAGAATTCAAAAAAAGAAATTCAAAAGAAAAAAATGAAGTGACGCAAAAAAAAAGAAAGGCCACAAGAGAGAAAGAAAAAGAAAGAGAGGAGAGAAAAGAAAAAGAAAGAGAGGAGAGAAAAGAAAAGGGAAAGGTGAGTTTTTATGCAAAAGAGAGTGATGTGAAAGTTGCTTATCTTGCTAAACAACCTTTGTTTGTACTTGTGTACAAAGAGGCTTGTTTTGTTGCTAATGACCTTAACCCTTCTCTTCCTAGTGTTGATGTTTCTTTTGTTGCAGGAATTTGAGGATGTGTTTTCTGAGGATGTTCCTAGTGGGTTACCTCCCATTAGAGGCATAGAACATCAGATTGATCTCATTCTGAAGCTGCTATTCCGAACCGTCTAGCCTATAGAAGTAATCCGGAGGAGACAAAGGAACTTCAAGGCAAGTTGAAGAGCTCATGGCAAAGGGATATGTTAGAGAGAGTTTGATTCCTTGCGCAGTTTCTGTACTTCTTGTTCCTAAAAAAAATGGTTCATGGAGGATGTGCATTGATTGCAGAGTTGTGAACAATATACGGTAAGTATCGCCATCCTATTCCTAGGTTAGATGATATGCTAGATGAGTTGCATGGATCTAGTACGTTCACTATCGATTTAAGTCTGGATATCATCAAATTAGGATGAGGGAAGGAGATGAGTGGAAAACTGCATTCAAAATAAGCATAGACTTTATGAATGGTTAGTACTGCCGTTTGGACTCACTAATGCACCGAGCACTTTTATGAGGTTAATGAATCATGTTTTGCGTGCATTCATTGGGAAGTTTGTTGTGTATACTTTGATGACATTTTAGTATACAGTAGAGATTTTGATGAACATATACGTCATTTACGATGTGTACTTGATGTGCTAAGGAAAAAAAACTGTATGCTAACCATAAAAAGTGTAGTTTTTGCATGGACAAGGTTATTTTTCTTGGTTTTGTTGTAAGTGCACAAGAAATAGAGGTTGATGACGAGAAGGTAAGGGCGATTAAAGAGTGGCCAACACCTAAGAGCATAACCGAGGTAAGAAGTTTTCATGGTTTAGCTAGTTTTTATAGGCATTTTGTCAAGGATTTTAGCACACTTGCTGCACCTCTCACTGAAGTCATTAAAAAAATCTGTTCGTTTTAAATGGGGCAATGAACAGGAGCATGCATTTAATGTTATTAAAGATAGGTTATGTTCTGCATCTGTATTAGCGTTACCTAACTTTGATAAAATTTTTGAAATTGAGTGTGATGCCTCGGAGTTGGTTATAGGAGTTGTTTTGATGAAGAAGATGCGGCCTGTTGCTTATTTCAGTGAAAAAGCTAAACGAGGCAGCCTTGAACTATCCAACATACGACAAGGAGCTTTATGCAATTGTGAGGGCGTTAGAGACTTGGCAACACTACCTTTGGCCCAAAGCAATTGTCATTCACACAGATCATCAATCTTTGAAGCATCTTAAGGTCAAGGAAAGTTGAACAAAAGGCATGCTCGAAGGCTGGAATTTATTGAAACCTTTCCGTACGTCATCAATACAAGCAAGGTAAGGAGAATATAGTTGCAGACGCCTTATCCCGAAGGTATGTTCTTCTTACTTCTCTAAATGCAAGGTTGCTTGGTTTTGAGTATGTCAAGGAATTGTATGCCAATGATCATGACTTTGCTGATGTGTTTGTTGCTTGTGAAAAGGGAGCAATTGGTAAATTTTATAGAGTTGATGGGTATTTGTTCAAGAAAAATAAGTTGTGTGTGCCTCAATGCTCTATGCGTGAATTGCTTGTCAAAGAATCACATTGAGGAGGGTTAATGGGGCACTTTGGTGTCAAAAAGACCTTAGCAGTCTTGCTTGAACATTTCTTTTGGCCTAGGATGCGACGTGATGTAGAACAAATCTGTGATAGATGCATAACTTGTAAGGAGGCTAAATCCAGGGCCTTACCACATGGGTTTTATACGCCTTTGCCTGTACCTAGTACACCATGGGTAGACATCTCAATGGACTTCATTCTGGGCTGCCTAGATCAAAGAAAGGTAAGGATTCAATATTTGTGGTAGTTGATAGGTTTTTCTAAAATGGCTCATGTTATTCCTTGCCATAAAACTGACAATGCCACTCATATTGCTGATTTGTTCTTCAAGAAAATTGTGAGACTTTATGGTGTCCCTAAAAGTATTGTTTCTGATAGGGATGTAAAGTTTCTTAGTTACTTTTGGAAGGTCTTGTGGGGAAAGCTTGGTACTAAGTTGTTATTTTCTACAGCTTATCATCCACAGACTGACAGTCAAACTGAGGTCGTTAATCGAACTTTAACTCAATTGCTTCTGTCACGACCCCCGCCCCGTTCCCGGCGGGCCGCCGCGACGGTCCTAGGGTGCGGGTAGGCATAAGGCCACCAGCCACGCGTAGAACCCTACTACCTATCAATCATCAATAAATCTTGAAAAATTTGGCATGATGCATGCACAAAATGATCACTTTCCTATAGTGACCTGTCAGGATTATCTCAATACATACAACAACACTACCTGTCAGAGCAGCAATCACATAATCTGTCACATAATGAACCTGGACAATATATATCAATACATCATCTCAGGCATATAACTCATATGTATAAAAATCTGGTTCCCATTCCATCCATGGTCAAACCCATATCCACAACAGGATCTATGACTGTAACTATACACTATATACAATAGAAGGTTTATAATACACCAAAAGGGTATAAACCTCTATCTACATTATACTATACTATACTATGGAGCGGCACAGCTAGCAGGCAACCACTAACCTGCTCCTCTCTATACAATACCTGCCCTGCAATCAAAAACACCAAACTGGGGAGTGAGTATATAAATACTCAGTGAGTGGAGTAGAGAGTACTATGCACATGAGACAGAATATAATCATGGCTCGAGATGAAATCTCAAGATCAATAACAAGATGAACATGATCTCAACATAGAGAATATGGAGTAAATCATCAATATCACCACAATCAATATCAACTCATCTGAAGCATATATGGAATAATCAAGTAACATATATGCTACTCATGAATATGCTCAACAGGTCATAGTACTGAATCATATAAATCAGGTGTCAATAGCTGAATCATCAACAAGACAGCTATCGGGAGGTGGGTTTTACGCCCCAGGCGAACCAGCAACAACTCCCTACTGCCATATGCATACATCGAATATGACACCACACCAATATGTAAATCATCACTAGACAGCTGTCGGGAGGTGGGTTTTACGCCCCAGGCGAACCAGCAACAACTCCCTACTGTCACATGCATATGCAGGATAAGACACCATATCGATAATAAATGCTAGACAGCTATCGGAGGTGGGTTTTACGCCCCAGGCGAACCAGCAACAACTCCCTACTGTCACATGCATATGCAGGATAAGACACCACACTGATCATATAAATGCTGGCCAGTATCCAGAACAGAAATCCATCTCACATCTACATACTAAACGGCACCTCGCGGGAATTCTACATCCGCGGAAAGCCATACTGCACCTCGCGGGGTCTTACTATGCCCGGCGGCAAGCAGAATATAAGTCGTAGGACCGGCCGATCCTACGCCTAGGGCCGTGTCCCCCCTAGGAAGGGACTGGGCTCCGCCCACCCAGAAGGCTACTATGTGCACAAAGGCCGATGTTCAACCCCATCGACTATAGGTGTCCTGCAGATACTGCCAAGCCATGCATAAATGCCATAATGCACCCTCCCAATACTCTACTAAAAAGGAGTATAATCAAGACTACCACTCACTCGACTGACCCAATCATAAACTAACATCAGGGTTAGGAGTGAGGGTCAAGGAAGTGCAATACAACTCAATATACCACTAAAAAGGCTCTACAAATCTTTGAAATAGAGGAAATGAAATCAATTTACAAAAGAAATCATTTCACAATTCGGAATCAATTTGATTACTCATCAACCCCTCGTAATTCCTCTCAATGTTCCCTCAAATGCATGTACAGAATAATCAAGCATGGAGAATCAAGATTATAGAGGAATCTACTACAACAATTAATCAATAAGCTCAGTGGAATCAATCACACTTGGCACATTCATGAAAATGAATAAGGAATGTGCTCATGGTGCAAAGTACATGACTCCCACTCACCTGTCAATCCGGCACAGCCCTGATACGCCTCCAAAACTACAGTAGGCAGCAGGGGAACTTCTTCCTCTTGTTCCCTAGCTTCTTGCCCAACTGTGACATGCATTTACAATACATTTAGTCTTGTATCAAGGGCTATAATCTACGTGCCAATTATAATATAGGGAACTTTAATTGATTCAACTCCCCCGTTCCCTAAATCTTTTCTTTTCTTTCTCTTTTTCTTTTTCTATTAATTAACTCACCATTTATGTGTATTAGGGACTCCCTTGCATGAGTACAAGGTCCCTTAGCTTAATCTAGGCTTAATACCCTATTATAGCATGAAATCCCTATTTTCCACCCGGATGAACAGTAACCCGGACCGACAGCCGGTTACTTCATCCCGGGTTTGATCCACTTTCAACTCCAAATTTGATGAAATTTTTACCTAACATTCTACACTCATAGAGGATTCCAAAGAGTAACATGCATTGCTATCGGAGGCGTTTGACCCCCTAAATAATTCGCCGAAGTTGGGACTTCGACACAGTTTTTCCGTAGTGCCGGAAAAATTTGTCAAAATCCGATTCTTCCTCTTTTAACCTCTCTACACCCTTATCCGACCCCTCTAGACTATATCCACCCTTTGTATAGCCTAATGTCATCAAAAGACTAGATAGGGATGGATATTTACCTTTTTCTTTTTGGAAATCGAGGTCCTTGCGTAGAGGGGAAGGAGATCTACGTTTTTCCCTTCAGCTGGAAGTGCAACCGGGATCTCCTTCCTCTCGAATCCCCTTCTCTTTTTCTTTCTTCTTCTTCTTCTTCTCTTTTTCTTTCTTTCTTTCCTCTGTTTCGCTGAGAACCCCCTCTCTCTCTCGGTTTCATTCCAGCTCAAACCCTCCAATTAAATCACATCAAAACTATTCACCCTTTTTTAATATTATTAAATTCCCATTTTGCCCCTAACACTTCAACATATCTACGTTATGCCATTAACTTTTGATTCCTTCCAATTTTACCCTTACCACTTCAACGCATCTACAACTATGCCATTATCTTTTGATTCCTTCCAATTTTACCCCTTATATCAATTTTAAAGGACTATTCTATCCCTTTTTATATAAAAAAAAATTTTGGGGTTATTACATCCTCCCCCTTATATAAAATTCGTCCTCGAATTTAAAAGAGTAAATTACCTGATTACTCAAAGGGGTGAGTGTATCTGCTCTTCATGCTCGGTGTGGTATTGGAAATCAAATAAATTGGAGTGTTTTACCTTCTATCTCTACCACATAGTAGGATACATATACTTCGCTTCTTATCTATCCCCTACAGGTGTACTAATAGCTAAGGGAATATGCATTAATATCTTATCCTTAGCTAACTTTTTAGCAAAATAAGGGGACACAAATGAATGGGTAGCTCCAGAATCAAATAACACTCTAGCTTTAATCTTATCAATGAGGAGCATACCTGTCACAGCTGCATTCGATGCCTGTGCCTCTTGTGGATTTACCGTGAACACCCTTCCTTGCCCTCTGCCTACTGGAGCTGATGGCTGAGATGGTCCAGCACTCTGCTGTGATGTGTGCTTGACCTCTGCCTCTGCCTACAGGCCCCTACTACTAGGCCTGTCCATCTGCACAGAAGGGTAGGATGCCAAAGGCACAAACTGCTGGGTGGCACCCTGCGGGCATTCTCTGACAAAATGACCCGGCTGTCCACATCTGTAGCACACTCCCTGACCCATTCTGCATCTGCCAGGGTGCTGCTTCCCACATATGCCACACTGGCCATGATTGGAACTTGGATTCAGTTCTGGCCATAGTGACTGGAGGACGAGGTACTGATGGTAGAAAAGTATCTTGTGATTGACCTCTTTCCCTCCATTTCCTCTTACGTGGGGCAGGTGGAGCTGAGCGTACAGACTGCTCCGTCGGGCCCTCCGAGAGATCTACTCCCTCAGATCTACCTCTACTGCTTTGCTCCTTCCCCACACTCATTTTCTCTGTTCTCTTTCAGCTCTTTCCTCTTTGTTTCTGGTCTCCCACTGTTTTGCTTTATCTATCAGCCTAGACAAGGTGGGGACCTCTACTGCCAGTACTGCATTATAAAGCGGGGAAATCAGACCCGCCTGAATCTTTCTATCCTGGCAGCTTCAGTGGGGATGATGTAAGGAGCATACTTCCCCAATCTAGTGAACTCACGAGCGTACTCAGATACGCTCATTCCGGGCATCTGCTTCAGCCTCTCAAACTGAAGAGCCCGATTCTGCCTCTCAGCCGGAGACAAAAACTCATCCATCACTGCTTGCCTGAACTCTTCCCAGGTTGGAGGATTCCTACTGTACAATCTGTCCTCCATGCCTCTGGTACCAGTCCCAGGCATCTTCCTTCATTGTAAGCCCTACAAGTTCTATAGCCTTGCATCAGAACAGGGCAGTCTCCGTATCATCTTTTCAGTCTCCTCCAGGAATCTCTGAGGATCTTCACCTTCTTCCCCTTAAACTCCGGGGTTCTGAGCCTCAGAAATTCCTGTACAGTAATCCCCTCATCATCTAGAGCGCCTGGCCAAACTTCTTGGCACAGGTACAGGAGGTGGGATGGATACTACTGACGGGGCAGGAGATTTCCCCGAGCAATCTGCTCCCTCAGAGCCTGATTCTCCGCCAGTAACTGTTCCATCAATGCATCTCTACTTCCTACCTCTCCTTGATCATCAACCCTCCGTCTATCAGCAGGAGGAGATTTTTCTCTTTGGGGCTCGACATGTGCGAACCCGCATCCAATGCTATATCTGGCTCCATCCTCCTTCCAGGACGAGCAGGTCCTCTCCTTGGAGGTATTCTTTATATGTCTCTAAAAGAGTTAAAAAGAGAGGGCAGTCGTTACACACTGAGTCATAATATATTTTACTGAATTGTAAATGACTCATAAATTAACATACAGAAAAACCTATGCTCCATAGTATAATCCTATACTTAATCCTGACTCACCCTATTGCTCTGACAGGACTCTTCTTAACCTTTGCTCTGATACCAAGCTTTGTCACGACCCCCGCCCCGTTCCCGGCGGGCCGCCGCGACGGTCCTAGGGTGCGGGTAGGCATAAGGCCACCAGCCACCGCGTAGAACCCTACTACCTATCAATCATCAATAAATCGTTGAAAAATTTGGCATGATGCATGCACAAAATGATCACTTTTTCTATAGTGACCTGTCGGGATTATCTCAATACATACAACAACACTACCTGTCAGAGCAGCAATCACAATAATCTGTCACATAATGAACTTGGACAATATATATATAAGTACATTATCTCAGGCATAGTATACTCATATGTATAAAATCTGTTCCAATTCCATCCATGGTCAAAACCCATATCCACAAAGGATCTATGACTGTAACTATACACTATATTACAATAGAAGGTTTATAATACACCAAAAGGGTATATAACCTCTATCTACATTATACTATACTAGTATGCACTATGGAGCGGCACAGCTAGCAGGCAACCACTAATCCTGCTCTCTCTATACAATACCTGGCCCTGCAACTCAAAAACACCAAAACTGGGGAGTGAGTATATAATACTCAGTGAGTGGAGTAGAGAGTACTATGCACATGAGACAGAATAGTAATCATGGCTCGAGATGAAATCTCAAGAATCAATAACAAGATGAACATGAACTCAACATATAAGAATATGGAGAATATCATCAATATCACCACAATTCAATATCAACTCATCTGAAGGCATATGTGAAAATAATCAAGTCAACATATATGCTACTCATGAATATGTTCAACAGGTCATAGTACTGAATCATATAAATCAGTGTCAATAGGCTGAATCATCAACAAGACAGCTATCGGGAGGTGGGTTTTTACGCCCCCAGGCGAAACCACGCACAACTCCCTACTGCCATATGCAATACATCGAATATGACACCACACCAATATGTAAATCATCACTAGACAGCTGTGGAAGGTGGGTTTTACGCCCCGAGGCGAACCAGCAACAACTCCCTACTGGTCACATGCATATGCAGGATAAGACACCATACCGATAACATAAATGCTAGACAGCTATCGGGAGGTGGGTTTTACGCCCCAGGCGAACCAGCAACAACTCCCTACTGTCACATGCATATGCAGGATAAGACACCACACTGATCATATAAATGCTGGCCAGTATCCAGAACAGAAATCCATCTCACATCTACATACTAAACGGCACCTCGCGGAATTCTACATCCGCGGAAAGCCATACTGCACTCGCGGGGTCTTACTATGCCCGGCGGCAAGCAGAATATAGTCGTAGGACCGGCCGATCCTACGCCTAGGGCCGTGTCCCCCTAGGAAGGGACTGGGCTCCGCCACCCAGAAGGCTACTATGTGCCAGAAAGGCCGATGTTCAACCCCATCGGACTATAGGTGTCCTGCAGATACTGCAAGTCATGCATAAATGCATAATGCACCCTCCAATACTCTACCAAAAAGGAGTATGATCAAGACTACCACTCACTCGACTCCGGACCCAATCATAAACTAAATCAGGGTTAGGAGTGAGGGTCAAGGAAGTGCAATACAACTCAGTATACCACTAAAAAGGCTCTACAAATCAATTTAAATAGAGGAAATGAAATCAAATTTACAAAAGAAATCATTTCATAATTCGGAATCAATTTGATTACTCATCAACCCTCGTAATTCCTCTCAATGTTCCTTCCAAGTGCATGTACAGAATAATCAAGCAATGGAGAATAAGATTATAGAGGAATCTACTACAACAATTAATCATAAGCTCATTGGAATCAAGTCACACTTGGCAACATTCATGAAAATAAATAAGGAATGTGCTCATGGTGCAAAGTACAAGCTCCCACTCACCTGTCAATCTGGCACAGCCCTGATACGCCCCTCTAGAATTTTAACAGAGGCAGCAGGGGACTTCTTCCTCTTGTTCCCTAGCTTCTTGCCCAACTGTGACATGCATTTACAATACATTTAGTTTTGTATCAAGGGCTATAATCTACGTGCCAATTATAATATAGGGAACTTTAATTGATTCAACTCCCCGTTCCCTAAATCTTTTCTTTTCTTTCTCTTTTTTCTTTTTCTATTAATTAACTCATCATTTATATGTGTATTAGGGACTCCCTTGCATGAGTACAAGCTCCCTTTTAGCTTTGATCTAGGCTTAATACTCTATTATAGTATGAAATCCCTTATTTTCCCACCCGGATGAACAGTAACCCGGACCGACAGCGGTTACTTCATCCTGGGTTTTGATCCACTTTCCAAACTCCAAATTTGATGAAATTTTTACCTAACATTCTACACTCATAGGAGATTCCAAAGAGGTAAGCATGCATTGCTATCGGAGGTCGTTTGACCCCCTAATAATTCGCCGAAGTTGGAACTTCGACACAGTTTTTCCGTAGTGCCAGAAAAATTTGTCAAAATCCGATTCTTCCTCTTTTAACCGCCTCTACAACCCTTATCCGACCCTCTAGACTAATATCCACCTTTGTATAGCCTTAAATGTCATTCAAAAGACTAGATCGGATGGATATTTAACCTTTTTCTTTTTGGAAATCGAGGTCTTGCGTAGAGGGGAAGGAGATCTACGTTTTTCCCTTCAGCTGGAAGTGCAACCGGAATCTCTTTCCTCCTCGAATCCCTTCTCTTTTTCTTTCTTCTTCTTCTTCTTCTCTTTTTCTTTCTTTCTTTCCTCTGTTTCACGCCTGAGAACCCCCTCCCTCTTTCTCTCGTTTCATTCCAGCTCAAACCCCTCCAATTAAATCACATCAAGATACTATTCACCCTTTTTTAATATTATTAAATTCCCATTTTGCCCCTAACCTTCAACATATCTACGGCTATGCCATTAACTTTTGATTCCTTTCCAATTTACCCTTACCCACTTCAACGTATCTACAACTATGCCATTATCTTTTTGATTCCTTTCCAATTTTATCCCTTATATCAATTTTAAAGGACTATTCCTATCCCTTTTTATATAAAAAAAAAAAAAAAATTGGGTTATTACAGCTTCGGACGGTTATTCGAAAGAATTTGAAGAGTTGGGAAGATTGCTTGCCTTTCATTGAGTTTGTATATAATAGACTGTGCATTCATCTACTGCATATTCACCTTTTGAGATAGTTTATGGTTTTTTAATCCACTAACTCCTTTTGGACTTGCTACCTTTGCCTATTGATGCAAGAGTTAGCCTTGATGGGAAGAAGAAAGCTGAAATGGTGAAGCAACTTCATGAACGTGTTAAGCAGCACATTGAAAAGAAAAAATGAGCAATATGGCATCTAAGGCTAACAAAGGTATGAAAGCAGATTGTTTTCGAGCCAGGTGATTGGGTGTGGGTGATTGAGAAAGGAGACGTTTCCAGCACAAAAGGAAGTGCAAACTGAATTCCTAGAGGGGATGGGCCATTTCAAGTTCTTGAGAAGATCAATGACAATGCTTACAAGATAGATCTTCCAGGTGAGTATAACATTAGTACTACATTCAATGTTGCTGATCTTTCTCCTTTGATGTAGGTGATGATGATTCGAGGACGAATCCTTTTGAGGAAAGGGGGAATGATGCGACTCATCAAGAGGAACAAGCTGAGTCCAAGTATATCAAGTGATCCTTTGCACATTCCAAGTGGACCTATTACAAGGTTCTAGGGCTAAAAGACTTAGAGAAGCTCTAATTGGGCTTGTTCTAACATATGGGCTAGGCAAGCTTCAAGTCGAATCTACAGATATAAAGCTGGGCTTAAGCAATTCACAAGAAGTCATTAATGTCATTCAAGTAGAAGATGGGAGCTATTGATGACACTTGGGCCAAATCTAACATAAATGAAGAAGTCTTGCTGAATTTCACATATGAGCTGATTCATTTGAACCTGGACTTCATTAATTCGAGCTTAACATGGTGTTTCTATCTTCATTTTAATGGGCTACATGAATTTATGAGGACTTTTCATCATTTAAAACTTTTCATTGATTGCTTTGTCTTTCCCATGCTTGGAGGGTGTTCCAAGGTAGTTAATTAGTTGTTTTGTGTTTTCCATGCTTGGAGGGGTGTTCCAAGATAGTTAATTACTACTTTGTGTTCCCCATGCTTGGAGGGGGTTCCAAAGGAATTAATTAATGCTTTGTGTTTTCCATGCTTGGAGGGTTGTTCCAAGGCTAGTATTATATTTGAGGTCATGTAGAGAATGAAAAACAATGAGTTTTGTTCTGAATTTCATATTTGAGAGAAGCTTTCTCTTATGTTCTTCATCTGAACTGTAAACTTAATCAAGGATTGATCAACCTTGTGGCGTTTCAGCACTTTGGGTCCTTGTTGTTCATCATAATTCAAGGGTTCTAGTGGATCATCCAAATCTGGTTTAGCTTTCTTGGGGTTAGAATACCATCTTGTTCGTAGGTTCTAAGGATCTAATCCTTGTGGGTTCGCATCAAGGAGTTTAAGAAAGTTGAAGGCTATAATTAAATCTGGATCAAACATATAAGTAAATAATATTACTGACAAATTGCAAGTATGTGGGAAGAAATTAGACTCGATTTTTGTTTTGAATTTTTTAACTTTCGTTGCTACTGGATGCTGACGGGTTGTCCATTTTTCCAGTTCTAGTTGGACTAAACCCAACTATGTTAAGGACTCTTAGTTTATACTGGTTCAATGATTTGAGGCTTAAAGGAATAGTACATAAGAACTTTTCTATAAATATTCATCTGCCAATTGTAGATATATGCTATACAATTTGTCCACGCTGAAACATTTTGGTAAAACCTCTTTAGCATAATGCATGGAAACCAAATTATACAAATGTGTTTAGTACAAATCAATATGCAATTTGATCTGCGTATCATGATTTTCCCAAAAGTCGTCTAGACATGTCCAAAGAAAATTACTTCTCAATAGAATGTATTAGACTGATGCTCATATTCTTTCCACTGGTTAACCTGCATGGTTCAATTTTACATCCTTGTAGTTCACAATCCAGTTATTACTTCACCAGTGAGCAAGTGCTTTTGATGAACATCAAAGTGAAATGCAACATGTTTGGAAGTTTATTTAATTATGAAATTAGTATTATCTAAAGTGGCAAGATTGAAGGAAAGACAAGGCTGGATTGGGCCTTTCTTTTTTTTTTCAGCTAGTCCGGGCCTAAATAGAAATTGAATTGGCTAGTTTTGCAGGCCCAGCCAGACCAACCCAATTGAAACCTGTGCCTAGCCATGCCCAAGATTGGCGTGGACAGGCCGCTTATTTATTTATTTATTTTTAAATATAATAATTAGTCAAAGCCCAATTCAAATTTATTAATATGAAAAGAAACAACTACTGTTACTCACAACTAACTGAACCGAAGCAACCACAAGTACCATAATATTACATGGGCTCAGACATTTAGGTGAAGTACAAAAGCTCCTCCGACAGGATGCAGAGGGCACGCTTAGTGTGACCAGTTGGTGAGTGCGTCAATATTCGAGCGACTTCAATGATCTTCCATTAATCATTTGTGAGTCGGCGGGATGGGTGATCGGAGTATGGGAAAGATGAGGGAGGCACTGACGGAGGAGGAACAGAAGGCCAGTGAGGTCAAGGGGGAAGGATGTAGGTGGAGATCAGCCAGCGCCGAGAGGGGCAGAGAAGCTTCCTTCTTGGTCAATAGTGGGCTAGGCGCCACCACGGCAAACAATGTGGACCAGCCACCGCATAATGGAGGAAGAGCTCGAGACCCTCCAGAGGCACATCACAGAGGTGCTCGAGCTACTGTCGGAGTGGGTGGGGACGGCTCGGAGGGCATAGGTGCCTACGACGGTGATTATCCGGAGTTTGGGAAGGTGAATTTCGGTGGAGTGGGTCACCTGGGAACTGAGGCTTAGGAGAAAGGTTAACTACGATGTCGAGTCGTTCCCGATGGCGGAGGAACACCTAACCATCGCTCTTGATGCGATGCTGGCCAACGGCCCATGGCTGGTGGCCAGCCAACTTTTGGCCATGGAATGATAGATGTCAGATTTCGTCGCCGGCGTCAAGTCAGTGAACCGGGTAGTGGTGCGGATCTAGCTCCCCTCCCCTCCCTCTAGAGTACTGGAAAAAGATTCGATTTGGGACATTACAGTGGCGGCTGACCGGCCGCTAGCCCTGGATGGTTCACCGATCAACTTCGACAACTAGGGTATGCCAGGATCAAGGTGGAACTGGATGCCTCAAGCCACTCAATCCGAAAATCTTCATCAAGGGGGAGGTGCTGAACTTCTGGCAGGCTTTCATTTATGAAAGCTTGTCGGCGTTTGGCTTCAGATGTGCCCGGATCGGGCACTTGGAGGGGGAATGTCGGCTTTCTTCCTTTATGCCGGTGTCGACGGAGGATGATGGGCTCAAGGCTTCTGGTGTGCCAATGTTCGTGGAGACCCCTTTAGAGCTAGGGGGAGGGGTCCAGTCAGGGCTGTCGTTCGATCTTCGAACCATGGTTAGCCAATAACTCGATCAAGTAGCCAAGGTAGACTGATACTGGGCTGCGACTGAGGAGGATGACCGCTTCCACCCCCGAGTCGACCTCAGGCCTGTCATCGAGTCACTCTGGACTGGGTTCCCAAGAGTTCGACCGAGTTCACCCGAGTCGCTATCGGATCGAATGGATGGCAGAAGCCCTCTAAGGTGGTGCAGAGGAGGTTGCCGGTGAAGGGGATCCCAGTCGGCGACTCGGCGACCTCAGGCGACGAGGTGAGGCTGGGTGCACCTAGCTTTGAGTCGGTGGCGAGTCATGATAGTGGCTCGGGTCGGGCGTAGGTTTCAGGCCTGCCAAGTTGGGCTGAGGCGGCCCAATGTGATGTCGCCATGGCGGAGGTGGGCTCTGGGCTTGGCCTGCTGAAACGGGCTAGGAGCCCTCCAAAAGCCCGCACGGAGGGTGGGGCGATGGAGGTTGTGTTGGGCTAGGTGAGCTCGCCCAAAGGCCAAAGGAGGGTGCAGTTTCCGTGAGTGGGCTGGGCCGTCGAGGCCCGTGTGAAGCATGCATGGAGGGCGAGCCAATGGAGGTTAGGCAAGGCCCCCAGGGGCCATCGTCTCTTTCTTCTTCTTTGGAGGATGGAGGCCCAACTCAGGGGAGAGGGTGCAGCCATGCGCGGACCCAAAGCCCTCCATCCTCCTAAAGTGGCGGATGCAAGACCCGATGAAGGTGAGGAAGCGATGGGTGGCAAGGCTGTCCGGCTGGTGATCGAGGGCCAACCGAGATCCAGGATGGAGCGTCGGATACCAGAGGCGGAGCAGGGCAGCTTGTGGCCCGCCACCATGGCTCAAGCAAAGAGGATACGGTGTTAGACTAAGTTTTTATAAGATTGATTTTGATGATAACAAACATTATGCGAATATTTATTAAGAAAATTTTCAAAGTGTTTTTGTATGTTGCATATTACCTTATTTTATATCCATACATAAATTTCTTGGCATTACACTTCATAAAAGGTTGGTTATAAATATGAATTGGATTAATAATTAATGATGCTATTTTAGTAGTTATTTAAATATTACTTTTTGTATAAATGAAAGTGGTATATATTCATGTGAATAAATCATTCTTGGTAATATGTTGTTACATACACTCCTTGGACATTGTCTTAGTATTTTTGGCATATCTCAAGATGTACTAACCAAATTGCTACAAAATTTGATTATGTTATACTAGAGTCATATATCTACAATTTCATGTTTTGTAAACTTTTTAGATCTAACTTCTAGTAGGTGAAATAAGAGCTGCAAATGGAATAATTGTAGTAGACAACTTTTCAGAATCAGCTTTGGTATTTTGACAACATCTTCCAAACTACATGAAAGAAAAATCTGAAAAAAATATAACAAGTAGACGACTCATAAATCTACTTTTCATCTTTGTGGCTTATGCAGACAAAATCATTTGAAGGGAAAAATAGAGGCTCCAATCTGTAATATCAAATCAAAAAGTTGAAACTCAGAAATTTGAAATTTGAAATTTAAATTTTGGAGCCCAATTCAAGAGTATTTTGGTCTTTTCTCAACACCAATGGCTATGAACTCTTGAAGCTTATAAATAGTAGTATCTTCATCAACATTTAAAAAAAAAATTGAAGAGAAATCAAGAGAGTATTGTGCTTACATTTAAAAAGCCTTTCTTGTTAAGAAAATGAGTGTAATGCTTATATTTGCTTATTCTTGAGAGATAAGTTGTATTATTTTTAATTTTGTTATTTTGATTAAGTATTGTAAGAGAGTTGTTGAGCTCTTGTTAGCTTGAGTGATGGAGAGTGATTGCTTGGAAGGATTGTATTCTCGATAAACAAGGAAATATTTGAGAGAGTAGATCAACCAAGGGTTAGCTCGGATCGATATCACCAAGTGTAAAGATTGCTTGCACCCGGAAGATTAGCATTTTGTAAAGCTTTGGATAAGCACAGTAGTTTAAATCTCGGAAAGGAGTCCCAGAGAGTGGATGTAGGCTCACAAGGAGACCGAACTACTATAAATCGTCGTGTATCACTTTTTTTTCCCTTCACTCTTTATTTTTTCATACTTAGTTGTATATTTGTGATTATTACTTACTATACTTGTTGCATCTAGTTTATTTCATTAGATTTAAAAACTTAAGGAGATTTGATTTTATTTTCGCAAAATTTTATAAAATCTAATTCACCCCCCCTTCCTCTTAGGTTTGCCACTCCGGGCCAACACACGGGTCCTGATGGCAAGAGCAGACATTAGCAGAGCAGATGCCCCCCTCTTTCCAGATAGGCATAGGTGAGGTGGAGGACGGTAGCAGGTCCAAGTGAGAGGTGACCGGAGGCTGGTCGAAGGATGGGAGCCCATCTTGTGGTGGCATCAGGGAGAGCGGGTTAATCAGGGTTGTGACGCCTCGGAGGCTGGCGATGAGAACCTGATGGCTCCACTCGCGAGGTGGGGGAAGGATGGCTTGTAGGTGGCCGATGGTGGGGGAGATGGTGATTGGCAAAGGTATGGGCAGCAAGGGAGCTCTATGGGGAGTGCAAACTTCGGCCTCGTTAGCATGAGCCCAAGTCAAGCATACCACAGGCAAGTGGTGGTGCACCTGAAGTTATCCCTTTAGGGAACGTCGGAGAGGCAGGACTCGAAAGACAAGGGAATTGTAATTTTAATATCTTCCATAAGTGTAATCAATAGGTCATTATGGTAATATCAGAAGGCGATGGGCTTCTATAGGTCCTTTCTATAGTTTATGCCAGCACTGATTATAGGGAGTGAACAGTGCTCTGGGGAGAGGTGCTAGTTTGATACAACAGGAATGGTTGCAGGTGATTTTAATTGTATCAATGGTTCTCAAGAGAAGCAAGGGGGCAATGCCTTCACCAACAAGATTAATGTTAGAGAGTTCCAGGAGTTCATCACGGCTAACGGCTTGGTTGACTTGGGGTTCACCAGGATGAGATTCACTTGGTGTAACAACAGGCTAGGCCGAGCAAGAATCTAGGAGTGGATTGACTGAGTGTCGCTACGCAGGATGGAACTAGCACTGGCCGGACTATCGAGTGAGCCATCTATCTTGGATAACATCGGACCACTGCCCTATCCTGGTAAGTACCTCGACTGTATTCCCTTATTCTAGTCTTTTTCATTTTGACAAGATTTGGCTTCCTACCCCTAATCTTAGGAGGTGGTGCGGGAGGCTTGGCACCTATCTGTGCGGAGAAATGCTATGTATAGGGTAACCCGAAAGTTGGAGCTAACCAAACATTGATTGTGGAACCGTGAATAGATGGGAAACATTTTTAGATGGGTTGAAGAGATTGAGGCTTCAATTGTTAACCTCCAGCATTGGGAGGAGCGAGGGGGAGGGTTGATGGATGAGGAGCAGGGTGAATTCAGGGCTCAGCTGGCCATGCACCACTCACTTCTTCGGTAGTAGAAGATTTTGTGGAGATAGAAGTCGAGTATACAGTGGGTTATGAGGGAGATAGAAACACCAGATTTTTCTACCAATCGATAATTATTCGCCGACAGAGGAATAGAATTAGCAGCATCAGGAAGGGCAGTGGGAAGATGACGGATGACCTGGAGCAGTTCTTCAGATCTTGGTGGACGCACCTATCAGTTGGCAGGGGCTCATCTAGTGAGCCTGCACCAGTGACGAAGGTGTCTAAGGAGAAGAATGCAGAGCTGTTTAGAACAATTTCAGCCTTGATATTCAGGAGGCCCTTTGGTCGCTAGCTAAGGACAAGGCTCTAGGGCTGGACGTCTTCCTCCCAATTTTTTTTAGGAGATATTTGCACATTATGAGGTAGGATGTAACAAAGGATGTTCAGCAGCTTCTCATTTTGGCTAGTATGCCCTGTGAGTGAAAGCAAACCTTCATCATTCCGATTCTGAAAAGATAGAATACCATAAAGTCGAGTTACTACCGTCCGATCAGCCTGTGCACTACCTTATATAAGGTAGTGGCGAAGATTCTAGTGAAGAGAGTAAGAAGTATAATGCCTGGGCTCATCAGTCCCGAGCAAGGGCCTTCATTAGAGAATGTAGCATCTCCAATAATCTGCTTATAGCTCGGGAGTTTATGTCCGACCTCCACAGAGCGCCGAGCAGAAGGAGCTTGATGGGCATCAGCTTGACATGGAGAGAGCCTGTGATAAAATGAACTAGAGCTTCCTGGCATATTCTTTGGAGAGGTTCGGTTTCTATCAGCAGTGGATCAGGTGGATACTGGATGCATCCGAGCTCCCTCCTTTGCCATTATAGTGAATGGCACACCCTCACTGTTCTTTGAGTCCTTGGTTGGTTTGTGGCAGCGATGTCCACTCTCGCCTCTCCTCTTTATTATATGTGTGGATGCACTATCTAGATCGCTACGACATGCTACTGAGGTTCAGGCATTGGAGGCCTATAGACTGGTGGCGGGGTCTGTCCAGATCTTTCACTTGTTATTTGCCGATGATTGCTTGCTGCTTGTCTGTGCTATGAGACATTCTGCATAGGCTTTATGGAGGATTCTAGAGGAGTACTGCGAGGCTTCTAGGAAAACGGTGAACCTATTTAAGTCAGCAATATGTTTCGGCCCGAAGATTAAGCCATGACTGAAGGGGGACTATCATGGAGATCCTGGGTGTGGGTGAGTAGGGGGCACCTTGAGATATCTTGGAATTTCGATTACCGGATAGCGTCTTCGCCGAGGGGAATGCTTATCCATCGAGCAGAGCTTTAAACACTGGATGGAGGGGTGGCAGACAAGCGCTCTATCGATGATGGGGAGAGTTACTCTTGTCATATTGGTACTTAGCTCGATCCCAGTTTATCTATTGTCCAATACCATTGTGGCGGTGGCACCACTGAGGTCAGTAGAGCGGATGCTCAGAAGCCTCATTTGGGGGTAGGTGAGGTGGGGGGGGGGGCGTAGCACCAACCTACTTGCTTAGGTTGTGATCTGTCAGCCGACTAGCTCTAGAGGACTTAGTGTTCATTCTCTGATTGTCAAGCAGGAGATTATGGCGACAAGACACGTGGCTAGGTGCCTTCTAGAACCCAAGGCCTCTGGTACACCCTGATGAGGGCAAAGTATGAAAAGTGGGTGGTTGGGTCTGTCTTCCGCACTGGACGCCGTTACCCCTTCATCTGGAGAGAGATATGCGTCCATGCCCCGATGGTGCTTTCCTTGATCAAATGGGCAATTGGGGATGGCCGGGCTATTGGTACCCTTGGAGAAAGTTGGGTGTCAGAGCAGCCTCTCAAATGGTGACCCATCATGTTTGACCTGGGGTGTCTGGCAGGAAGCAGGGTATGCAACTTGTTTGTACCTGGGGAGATAAGATGGGATGAAGACCGTGTCTATCAAGCCTTCGGGGAGCAGTTGGCAAAGAGGGCCTTGGCCTTGCTGATACCCATTGGGGAGACCAAGAACATGAGGGTTTGGAGTGCGACTAGGGGATGAAGGTTGGTGCCTGAGACCTACAGAACCTGGTCAGTGAGGGGTCGGCCTGACAGATTGATGGTGGTTGGATCTGGAGGTTGCGCATCCACCCCCGTGTCACCCTTTTTCTCTGAAAGGTGGTATAGGGATTCTTATCAACCAAAGGTGTGCTAGCAAGGAGGGGGTGCGAGTCACTTTAGTATGTGAGGGATGCCCTGGTATGGAGGAGACCTTCAGTCATGTACTCTTTGGTTGCCACCATGTAGCTCAGGTTTGGGGCTGTGTCACGGATTCACCGCAGGGTGTGACTTCAATGGGAGATTTTTTAGGTCAGCTGATGGAGTCCCGGCGAAGACCTAGCATTATGAAGTGGGGCATCAGATATACCTATGTGGCCCATCACATATAGCTGGATAGAAATGCTCGGATCTTTGAAGGCAGAAGTGCGCACCCAAAGACAATGGTAGATAGAGCGTTACTTCATGCTACGGAGGTTACCAATGCTATTGATGTGACCTTACCTAGGTTGGCTAGGAACATTTGGAGTTTCTATTTAGCTCATGTAGCGTCCGGGACCGTTCTTTGTCTTCTAAGAAACCCCTACTCCTGGCTTTCTCAAAGTAAACTTTGACGATAGTATCTCTGAGGAGAGAGGCAGAGTAGGAGTGGGCTATGTGATTAGGGATCATGATTTCAGGCTTGTTGCGGTCGGGGGTCGGCATATCTTCAATGAGTTTGTCAGTGGTGCAGAGTTGAGAGCTGATTGGAGAGCATGATCTATGGCAAGTTGGTTTTAGGAGCAGATTGTATCCATCTTGAAGGTGACTCGGCGACGGTGATCGACTGGATTCAGGGCCACCACATCCTTGTTGATCGGCACCTGCTGGTATAGAATATTTGTGAGTCATCGGAGGGCTCGTAGCCTTTCGAGTCATTCATGTTATCGGAAGGCGAATAATGTTGCTGACTGGATTGCCTTCTTTGCTATGCACTATTGATGACCGCTCACCCTTTCCATACTTTGCTCACATCAACGTACTCAAATAATTGGAGGCTCCAACAAAAATTTAACCGTCTATCTCAATATCAATTCCTCCTATCTCATAGATAATGAGTGGGTACAAAGACCACTAAAATTCACGGGTTGACATACTAATCCCAGAAAGAAGATGAACCCCTCTAGACTGATCAGAAGAACCTCAAGGAAGTTACACATCATCTGTTCAGCTTTTCTGATAACTCCCCTAGGAATAATTGTATTGCCATAAGATTGGCTAGCATAGTACTCAATACTGACCTAATCAAGACTACTCTTCCTGTCATTGATAAGGAATCCCATTGCCACCCTCCCAAATTGTCCTAAATTCTCCGAGTCAATCTGTTGCATTCTGATACTCTGGGTTGCCTACCCATATTAGATACACCCAATTGTTTGCCAAGTTCCTTCACATTCTTCAACACCAAGGCATAATTTAATTTGATGCTTGACGAGGTAGTCAATCTCCAGGTTGAATTTAATAGTAGATTTATGAATTTGATGCACTATCCCAACATCTAGTAGTAGTCTCCAACTATCTCCTCCATACTACATTATCCGCCAAAGTTGCTTTGGGAATTAGTAAACAATCATCAGTACAAACTAAATGTGAACTGGATGTGCTGATGGTGCATCCTGTACACACTCAACCGATGCTAGCTCACCTTTAGGTCAGCATTTGGCCAAAGCATCAACACATAAGATGTAAGCATGGTGACAACAGGCAGCCCTAACATAATCCATTATTAGATTGAAAAAAAATCTATGGAGTACCATAAGAACTCCCATCGAACACAATTATAGGCACACTCCATATCTATTTTGATTGTCATCAAACTCCAAGTTTTTAGTACTCTGACAAGGTCATGCATAATTTCCTAGTCTATCAAAAAATTATTAGAAATATTCCAACCTCTTACAAAAGCTCCATGCCCTAGATTAATCAGATTCCCCAAAATAGGTTGCATTCTATTGACCAAAATTTTTGCTATGAGCTTGTACAGCATTGTGCACAAGCTGACAGGGCAATAGTGGGTGGTTCCAAGGCATCCGATCTCTTCAGGATCAATGTCATGTATGTTTCTTTCCGACTATGAGGCATTGTGTTTATTGTGAAAAATCATCTCACTACCGAACATACATCCTACCAATAATTGGCTAGAATATCTTGAAGAATAGAGGTGGAAATCCATCTGGGCCCAGAGCTTTTCATCAGGCATAGAGTTGACAGTTTCCTTGATTTCTATATCAATCATCTACCTCATCAAAAATGAATTTTGTTAAATTAAAAGAGTCATCTTGGGAGGGGAGTATGAGGTTCTGCAATTCGTCAACTGCTACTATAGTGTTAGATTTTTTTTAAAATAATGATTAAAAGTTTTCATACTTAAAATACATATGTTATACATATATGTTAAAAAAAGGAAGTGGCTTGGTGGTTGGTGCGTTGGTTGTGGGGATGAGGTAATAGGTTCGATTCCCCATCCCCTCCTTTTTATTTCTATTACGTAAAGCTCGGTTCTCTATGCCTGTGCTTGTCCGACCGAGGTTCTTGCAGCCGAGCTGTGCCTGTGCTTGTCCGAGGTTCTTTGCGCATGTGCTTGTGCTCGCTTGCCCTGCTCGTCCGAGGTTCTGTGCGCCTGTGCTCGTCCGACCCACCTCAACTGAAGCGCGAAGAGCCGAGGCCGAGGTCGGACCACAGGTGTGATGAGCCCAGAGGAGCCGAGGTCGGACAACGGGTACGATGAGCCAAGAGGTGCGTGGGCCGTGCCTCGCACCCATAGCACGAGGAGCCACGTCGCTTCCTCGTTAGCACCTCTTCGCAACCGACCTCGCATCCGCTGGCCATACTCCCAGTGTTTTTTCAAACTTTCTTACCGGTTTTGACCGTTGGATCGGTTTTGGGTCGCGTCTGTCCCGAAGAAGTCTATAAATAGACCTCTTCGGATTAGACAGGATAATATATAATTGAAAACAGAGAACTTCTATTCTCCCTGTTTGCTTTTTTCTTTCAATCAACGGGCTTGCTGCATACTGATTCTGGGTTCGAAAGCTTCTTTGATCCGTGCAAATCATTGAGGCAGAAGGAACAGTGCGAGAGGCTGTTGTATCTCAGGAGTAGAACGCCATCCAAGCCTAGTGCACTGTAAGGCGGCGAAATCTACTTCAAGGAAAGTGACCAACATACCACGCCTCAGCATCTCGGGTTCCATTTTTCCACTTTCTCTATTTATTTTCTGTAAGCCTATTTCTGCCTATTATTTGTTGAAGTAGAGTATTATAGATTTAAAATTTTCTGGGACAGTATATTCCCAACATTCTTGAAGTAGATTTTTCCTACATATAATAGGCTGGTACTTAGAGTTACCCCAATGGCCAATGCAAGTGACCCGGTTCCTCCTGAAAAATTTAATGGAATAACTTTAAGCGTTGGAGACAGAAGATGGAAATCTTCTTAACCACACTTGGGTTATTTCCATAATCTTTGACTCTCCTCCAAATGAGGAAGAGAATGAACCAGCTAGAACTTGTAATTTGGAGGAATTTAAGAAGAAAGACTACCTGTGTAGGGGAAGGATTTGTCCTATCTTACTGATCCCCTTTTTGATGTCTACTGCACTTTTAAAACCTCCAAGGAGATTTGGGATGATCTTAATAAGAAAATATGGGTATCCAAGATGCCAGAATGGACAAGTATGCTGCTAGTCCAATTCCCTGTCTATAAGATGGTTGACACCAGCCCGTAGTTGACCAAGCCCATGAGTTAACAGTGATTTATCATGAATTAGGCTTAAGGGAATGGGTATAACTGAGAGCCTTCAAGTTGCTTGTACCATTGACAAGCTCCCACCTTCTTGGAAAGACTTTGGGTTATCCCTGAAACATAAAACCGAGGATATGACAATGAAAACTCTATTGTCTGCCATTAGGATCCAAGAACAACACCTTGAGAAAGATAATGAGCAACTCATGAATCCTGAGCTTCTAACCAAGGTGAACTTTGTAGAAGGCCAGAATAAGACCCATAAGTTCAAGAACTCCAAATTTGAAAAGGGTGGACCTAGAAACAAAAGAAAACCTATGAAGCCAAAACACCATATCAATAAGAATGATCGGAAGCCGATTTGCTACAATTGTGGGAAACTCGGTCATATGGCTCGAGTATGCCGGATGAAGAAGAAGAAGTATCAGAACTATGAACATGCGCCTTCTCAACCTGCAAATCCACAAACCAACATGGTGCTATCCAGTACTGGTCCTACTAGTACTGATGATCGGTATGTAACTTTAAGTCCAGAATTAAATTTGGCAATTTGCTCTACCGATTGGTTAGTGGATACAGGTGCGAATGTTCATATGTGTACTGATCATACCCTTTTTACTACTTATCAGGTCCGGAGCGGCCTAACAGTAACTATGGGGAACTCCACCTCGGCACGAGTGCTTGGAACTGGAAAAGTACTTCTAAGGCTTACGTCTGGAAATGTGCTTACACTATTTAATGTGTACCATGTGCCCGATGGAAGGAGGAATCTGATCAGTGGATCTCTTCTAAATAGGAGTGGTTATTCTTTGTTATTTCAATCTAAGAAAGTGATTATAACAAAGAATGGAACATTTGTAGGCAAAGGCTATGAGTGTGATGGCTTGTATGTAATAAATAATGTATCTTTGGATTTTTCTTCTGATAACAATAATAAAATTGTGCTTTCAATATGTTCTTCATCTCTTTGGCATGCTAGATTAGGACATGTGAATAATAATACTATTAAAAGAATGATTAGCTCTGGTTTATTGCCTAATGTTTCATTAAATGAAAAGGAAAGGTGCCAAATTTGTGTTCAATCTAAACAACCTAGAAAACCATTTAAAATAGTAAATAGAAATTCAACTTTATTAGAATTAATACATTCAGATGTATGTGATCTAAATGGAACTTTGACTAAAGGGGGTAGAAGGTATTTCATTACCTTCATAGATGATTATTCTAAGTATTGTCAAGTTTATTTAATGAAATCTAAAGATGAAGCATTTGAGATGTTTAAGACTTATAAATCTTTAGTAGAAAATCAACTTGACAAGAGAATAAAGATTCTCAGGTCAGACAGAGGAGGAGAATACACCTCTAATGACTTGAATGAATTCTGTAGAGTTAATGGAATTCTACATGAAGTTACACCTCCCTATTCACCTCAGTCTAATGGAGTGGCTGAAAGGAAAAATAGGACTCTGCAAGATATGGTAAGATCTTTGCTTGCCAACTCAGGTTTACCTGAGGTTTGGTGGGGGGAAGCAATGCTTACTGCATGTTTCCTGCTTAATAGGGTTCTATTTAAAGGTTCTAATAAATCTCCTTATGAACTTTGGAAAGGAAGAAAACCTAACCTAAACTTTGTAAAAGTTTGGGGTTGTTTGGCTAAGGTTAATATTCCTTTAATCAAGAAAAGAAAATTAGGACCTAATACTTTTGATGCTGTGTTTCTTGGTTATTCTCTTAATAGTGTTACTTATAGGTTCTTAGTCATTAGTTCTGATATTAATGGCATAGAAAGAATACTATAATTGAATCTAAAGATGCTTCTTTCTTTGAAGACATTTTTCCATTTAAGGATAAAATAGAAAAGCATGTAATAGATAGATCTAATGATGCATCTTGTAGTTCGCCATCTAATTCTCTAATTATTCCTAATAATGAAAATGAAAATGAACTTAATGATATTAATGAACTTGGTAAAGGAAAAGAATTAGGAAAAAGAAAGATTTTGGATCTGATTTCTATACTTTTATGGTTGAAGATGATCCTAAAACTTATAAAGATGCTATGAACTCATTAGATTCTATGTTTTGGAAGGAAGCTATTAATAGTGAAATGAATTCACTTATGACTAATAAAACATGGTTTTTAACTGACTTACCACCTGGTAGTAAGGCTATAGGTTGTAAATGGATATTTAAGAAGAAATTAAGACCTGATGGTTCTATTGAAAAATATAAAGCAAGATTAGTTGCTAAGGGCTTTTCTCAGAAAGAGGGTATTGACTACTTTGATACATATTCTCCTGTAACTAGGATAACCACAATTCGTACTTTAATTGCACTGGCTTCAATCCATAATTTGATAATTCATCAAATGGATGTCAAGACTGCCTTCCTTCATGGTGATTTAGAGGAAGAGATCTATATGGATCAGCCAGAGGGATATGTGGCTCAAGGACAGGAAAGAAAAGTTTGTAGGTTAGTCAAATCCCTCTATGGTTTAAAACAAGCTCCTAAGCAATGGCATAGGAAATTTGATAAAATAATTGTTTCTTATGGCTTTAAAGCAAATGAATCAGATAAGTGCTTATATTCAAAGTTAGAAAATGATTCATGTATTATCTTGTGTTTATATGTTGATGATATTTTAATTTTTGGTACTGATATGAATATGGTGACTGATATCAAAACTTTCTTGTCTAATAATTTTGATATGAAAGATTTAGGTCAGGCAGAGGTAATTCTTGGTAACAGGATTACCAGAATACCTGATGGTATAATTTTGATCAATCACAATATATTGAGAAAATATTGAAGAAATTTGATAAGTACAACTGTAAACCAGTGAGTACACCTTATGAGCATGGTTTGAACTTGAAGTGCAATAAAGGTGATCCAGTGGCCC
Organism: Phoenix dactylifera; assembly: GCF_009389715.1. Lineage (NCBI taxonomy): Eukaryota > Viridiplantae > Streptophyta > Magnoliopsida > Arecales > Arecaceae > Phoenix > Phoenix dactylifera. The sequence goes on along the minus strand of NW_024068458.1, from coordinate 40,016 downwards.
AAGAGAAATATGCTCAAATTATTGGGACACTGATGTATGTTGCAAATACAAGTAGACCTGACATTTCTTATGCTATAGGAAAGCTTAGTAGGTTTAATAGTTGCCCTAGTCTTAGTCACTGGGAAGCACTGGATAGAGTACTTAGATACTTGAGAGGTACATGTATTATGGTTTACATTACTCAAGATTTCCCACTGTACTTGAAGGATACAGTGATGCTAGTTGGATCACTGATTCAGTGAATCGAAAAGGAACTAGTGGATACATATTCATGTTGGGTGGTGCAGCTGTTGCTTGGAGATCATCCAAACAAACTGTGATCACAAGATCCACTATGGAGGCTGAGATTGTAGCCTTAGATTCTGCAAGTCAAGAAGCAGAATGGTTTAAGAATCTTATGTCTGAAATACCTATTATGGAAAAGCCTATACCTGCTATCTCTTTGTTATGTGATAATGAAGCTGCAATTAATACTTGTAGAAATACTGAGTATAACAAGAGAAACAGAAGACACATTAGTGTGAGACATAAGACTATTAGATACCTAATTAAAAATGGTATCATAACTTTGGAATTTGTTGGATCTAAAGATAACCTAGCAGATCCTTTAACTAAAGGACTGGCTAGAAGCAAAGTCATAGAAACATCAAAGGGGATGGGACTGAAACCCATAAGGAATCATTGACAATGGCAACCCAACCTATTCTGACTGGAGATCCCAAGACGAAAGGTTCAACGGGAAAAACAAGTTGTTTAATGATTAGTTAGCACTATTATAAAATGACTTTATGTCATTTGGTCTCTCCCTGTGATGTGAGTGCTAAATACAGCAGAGGTATACGGAAGAGTTTAAAACTCTGAATGAGTCCGAGTCTATGGCAAGGTGCTGTGCTGCGAGCACCCTTGGAGGACTCACCTATGTGAGTGTGACTGTGTGGCCGCAGTCTATGGGGATAAGGGTTTAACCCCTAGAGCACTCATGAAACTGAGATATTGGTGCATAAGGCCAGAAAAAGCACCACCTATAATGAACCCAGTATTTGCATTTGTCATGGAAGTATATAAATCTGAAATGGGTGAAGTATAGTATGAAATCTGAAATCATAATATTGTTTAGATTAGATCTAAATAAAGTTTATGATTCATATGATCTCTGATTTTAATGAACAAATCAGATCTGAAAATAAAAGTGAAAAAACAAATACATAAGATGTATGTTGTTTGTATTAATTCATGTTGTTATGTATTAATTCCAACTGATTGAGCTCAAATTGAATCCAATTCAATTTTGGCTCATGCAAACTCAAAAAATCTAATAAAAAGGATTCCAACTGTTTGTATTAATTCAATTTTGTTAAGGCATAGATCTTTGTGTTTTCAGGGTATATAATAAAAATTATTCAAACAAAAAAATCTTCTTCTTTTTCCGTGTGAAAGCAAAACCCCTCTCAGTGCGGGTCCCCAGTAGGCAGAGCAAGACCCGGAAGAATTAGAATAACACACAGGTAACAAAACATTGAAAACAATAGATCTAACAAGGCAAAGCCTAAAAAACAAGAGAAAAATCTTTTACAATATCTATCTATTCTCTTATCATAGATAAAGAAAGTCGGATAAAGGCGGGCTCCTTCTCGCCTATCGGAATCTTGGGAGGGACACTTTCCAATTTTTCGGAGATCCACGGAAGAATCAAAGAAATAGCTCCTTCTTTCTATGTTAGAGTACTGGAAGCATATAGTTTGTTAGGGTAGGGTGATCTATGATCTTGATAGTCAAGAGAAATTGCTGGCGCTCGAGTGATTAGTCTTTGGTTCGGGAGTAGAGGGAGAGAACCATTGTAGATTCCAGCCGAGAAGACCAGGAAAAGGAGAAGGATAAAGAATGTCATATATCTCAGGAGCTAGATCAGTTTCCCGATGAACAAGTCAGAATTGCCCTCAAAAAAAATGGATGGAATTGGACCTAAAAAGCATTCAGGTTCGTTATCGATTAGGTATCAGTGGGAACATCAAGATGAATGAGTTAACTAAGTATCAAATCGAGGACTTTCCATTTCAAACTTGTAACCAATCCCCCCGAGGGGGACGAGGCCATAGGCCGAAGGGGGGAAACGAACCATAAATGGAAGGTAAGTTTCTCCGATCGGACTTGTGTCGGAGAAACTTTCACTTGTAAGGACTCCCCCCGAGGGGGTTGGGGGGGAAACGTTCCATATAACTCCCCCGAGGGGGTTGGGGGGAAACGTTCCATAACCTAGTCCTTAGATAAGGGAGTGCTTTCCAAGCACGACTGGTATAAGGCTTCGCCGTTTGAGAACCCCTTCTTTCACCTTGGTGAAAGGAGGCAAGGTAAGGCTTCGCCGTTTGAGAACCCCTTCTTTCACCTTAGTGAAAGGAGGCAGTAGTTTTATAAATTCCTATTTATAAAACTATAAATAAGTAGTACTAATCATGTTGCACGATAAATATATAGAAGAAACTTCTTATTCATGTCTTAAAACTTATGAATAAGAAGTGGAGAATCTATACCCTCTACTTACCTAACAGAGGGACGAGGGCTCTCTCTCTCCACTTCACCACCGGATACTGTATGGAAAAAAACTAAAGATTTCTTATCCCGAACTTAGGACAAGTATCCGGGCAATTGTTCGAATACTTCTCCTGTTGTTCTGTTTTCTTTCCTCCCTTTCCTTAAAGCTGAAATTCGGGAAACCGGATTTCAGAGTATAGGAATATTCCCCCTGAGGGGACGAGGCCGTAGGCCGAAGGGGGTAAGAATATCCTATAAAAGATAGGAAGGGGAGGGGGTTCGGGGAGGGAAAACCTTCCCTTCCTCTGATATCCCTAACCCTTGGAAGGGAGGGGGTTCGGGGAGCCCACGGCAGGTGCTGCTCTTAGTAAAGCAAGCATTAGTAGTATCGAGCTCGGTACTCGGTTGAGGGCTAGTCTTGTATTTCGACGGTCTTTTATTACTTTGATTTTTTGATTCAAAACTGAAATTCGAGTTTTTATTGATTTGGTAAGATAAGAAATGGTCTTCCTTATTCTCATGCTGTTCCTCATCCCGCATTTCGAAGGGGGATGTCCTTCACTGCTACAACACAAGCTATAACTCCTTGTTTACCACTCAACCGAGGATCTTCTATTTGGTAGAGGAAGAGGAAAGCTATTAAGACGACTTTTAGCTACAAGCGTAATTAAGCCAACCCAGATTGCGCAAACGCCTTAAAAACTATAGTAGCAGCTAACTAATAGAGATGCTGCCGGAAGAAGCAGCAAGAGGATGAAAAGCAAGGAGCGAAAGAGGGCCGAAAAGGATCCTTAATTCAAAATGAAGCACACTCGCAGGGAAATGTGGTAGACCGCTAAGCAGACAAGAAGAAATCCTTTCCACATTAGCACTTGAGCTCAGAACATTTTTTGGAGAAAAAAGACTCACAAGGCATCTAAAAAAGAAAAGAAGTTTACCAGGTTATCTATGAAAAGGGCTTTCACTGGGCTTCTTCCTGAAGATATATTAGGCCTTAAGACGATCACAATCACAACCTATGGAGACAAATAAACGAGGGCAAACAGAGATATGAAAGTAGAGAGCTAACCGGAAAAGACCCATTGAAAGAAGGAATTCGCGCTTATCATAAACTCCCAGTCGTGAACTTCCTTTACAAAACCAAGAAAGAATTTTTTCTTTAGGCGGAACTCCGACATGTTTACTAGAGTATCTCCGACACAATCATCTTATTCTCCGACATTTTTAGATGTTTATTATTCTACCATAAATAACCCAAAGATTCTTTAATTTTTACATTCTCCGACTCTTTTTTCAACAAAAAACATGCAAAAAACATGCAAAAACATGATTATATTTTTAAATTTTTTGTTTATTTATGCTTGTTATATAAATAATGAATTAACATTTTCTTCCAACTCACAGCGATCATCCATGGGTCCCATATCAATACAAACTTTAATACTCTGTTTACCTTGACTCGCCTCTTTGATTCTTTTCTTATGGTTAAGTCGCTGCTCATTCTCGATCAAGAATATAGTTGCCGGTACCTTGATAGTTTTCTGGTGTCCATAATTTCTTTCTAGATAAATGCTCTCCTCCACATCTTGAAAAGTAATTTGCACTGGCCATACTGCATAGTCCATTTCACTTACTTTTTTTCTTCTGAAGATAAGTGCTGAGTATCTTTCATCATTGAATACTGGTATTGTTTTAAATGCCTCAATTATTGGCTTGTTTCTCAGCTTTCTTATCGCCATTTTTTTAATGGGAATAATAAGAAAGTCTATCAATGATAATTCTTTAATTGCTCCTTCTTTCTTCCGTTTTCCCTCAATAGAGATTTTGTAAAATAGATTTACACAAGTTTTTCCTTTTTCTTCACACATTGAGCATTGAGTATAACAAAATTCCATGTCCTTATAAAACAATTCTATAATAGCCTTTTCACCATTGATCCCCTGATAAAGTCCATTAAATATATTAGTATCCCCTTGTCTAAGTAGGGTTCCTTCCTCATGGTTATATGCTAGATTAATTTTTTTTATTGGCATTTCTTTTTCTGATGAGAAGCATTGAAGCCTTCTTTGAATGCATCCCCAAAGAGTTGCTATTACGCGTTCCTCCTTCAAGTTTAGGATTCTTTCCCTGAAGCACATCCTAAAGAGATCTTTCTGTAGTGGTCCTCTTTAATAAACTTCTAGCATTCATTTGCATATCATGACAATAGGAACATTTTTCTTTTAGTGAATACGCGTGAGTACTTTGAATCGAGTCTACACTCCTGACCATCTAAAATTCTCAAAAGGGTGTTGAAGTACGGAGTTCCCGAATCGAAGGCTCCGTATGCTCCTTCATCTGGCTCATGAAATTCATCAAAGAGCCATAGGTCATAGTAATTGTTTGCCCCTGTAAAGTCATTTCTCCTAGCACTTGCAAAATAAATTCTTAATACTTTTGCTAAAAAAGAGAATATTAGAGTTTTCTGAGTGCTAGGTTTTCCATAAAGAAACATTTGCCTTGTTTTTATTGGTCTCCCAAAACATAGTTGACAAGCAATCCAATCCAAGAGTAAGTATTTTTCCCTTAATTCCTCCACATGATATTCCTGAGGGTTATCATGTTGATGCAAATATTTTGAAATGCGCTCTTGGAATGTGGTTTTCATTTCCTTAACAACTTGTAAATCCTCATATACTGCTCTTACGCCTGAATAGTTTCTTATACATGCTTCTGCTAACTGCTCATCATCGTAAATATCGTACCAGTCTTTTTTTTGTTTTAACTTGTTTATGATCTTCACCCTTTGTATTATTAATGGTCCTGTTTTTCTTGTGCTGCTTCCTTCTTTTGAGCATTTCTCGAATATCGTCTAAGTTAGCATTATCCCCCAAAGAATAGGATCATTGTCTTCTTTCAAAACATAATCACATACAGTCGCCCAGGATTTTCTTGTCTGCACATCCAACTGAGCTCCATCAAATTCCGTAAACTTGGCCCTGAGATCTTTTATGAAAGTATACCTGCTTACCACGGCCAATACTGCTGCGTGATAGTGATACCCCTGCTGAGCATGATTCTCTTTTGCGATTAAGATTGTTTTGACATTTTCTGTTCGGAAGCACTCAAGTATCCTTAGTAGTACTTCCTTCCTATCTATCGCCCTTTTCTCCGCATGACTAAAAGTGATCAATAAAAATACTCGTTTAGCCATATCCTTCTTCATGATGATTTTATTTATTTTTTAGACCTTTTGATAAGTGGTACTCTTTGTCTTCTTTTACCCCTGTGTCAACTCGACCTACTTTGAGTGAGGGAGTAAACAAGGCCTCGCCGTTTGAGAGGACCCCACGCCCTAAGGCTTCGCTATTTGAGAACCCCGGCTTCAGCCGGCTTCCTCGGTTACTGGGTTACAGGTATTGAATGCCATCTCCATGTGCGGGGATGGTATTCGATACCGGTTTTTTGTAGTCCCGAGCGAGGTTTTCCCGAGCGAGGTTAGAGGGAGTAGTTTTTTCTTTAATTTGAGTGGGTTCTCTGCCGCCTATATTCAGTCCTGGTATAGGGCGGCGGAGTTAACGGATATGGGCTTTGGTAAGCATTCCTAGTAGGCGTCAATCCCTTGTTTGGTCTGTCGGAAAGGGTATCAGTTCTGTCGGGCAAAGGGTCTTTCCTGGATCAATCAGTCTGAGGTCTTCGGTCATCCGACCCTGTTCTGCCTACTACTCCAGTTGGCTATTCCAAATCATCATTCACCAGAAATCCTCACCTCCTGCACGTACTTACAAATAAATTTCCCTCCCACCTACTTCATGGTGGCTACCATCTCCCACTTATGTTATAGTTATAGAGCTACTATATTTGATATAGGGTTCATTTCCTATAATACCGGATGATCATAATATCGTGTAAACTCGGCTCAAAAATGTGCAATTCATCAAAGTGATTCCAGGGCATGAACGGTACCGGTGCCACTCCCACTTGAAGTAATGAATGAGCGTGGTGTGGGGTATATTACATACACGAAAAGGAATGATTGTTTCGCCGCAGCCGCACCTCCGTACCCTCCTCCCCTTCCTATCTTTTATAGGATATTTTTACCTCCCCTTCGGCCTACGGCCTCGTCCCCCTCAGGGAGAATATTCCTATACTCTGAAATCCAGTTTTTCGGAATTTCAGCTTTAAGGAAAGGGAGGAAAGGAAACAGAACAACAGGAGAGGTGCTATAAGAGATCCGAGAAGAGGTGAGAGAGAGGGGAAGGAGGGGGAGAGGAACAGCGTGAAGGGAGTCCCCTCTTTGGCGCTCTTTGCTCGTTTGCTCTGTTTGCTGTTTGGGGGAATCTCGCTACCACCTGAGAATGATGCGATTTCCTCTGAATCTGTGCTGGAGTTCTTAGGATCTGAGGGTGAAAGGGGATCAGAAGGGGAAACATTCTACCTTGGTGAGGATTCTCTGCCGAATATGGAGTCTCTGCTGCGATTTGGGTTTGGGGATTGGAGTTGGAGATGTGAAGAAGCGAAATGGTGAGCATTTGCTGACAAAGTCGGGTTCTTTTAGGGGGGTGAAATGGGATTTTGGAAGATGGTATTGCGTTGTTCGTTCTCTGGACTTGTGGTTTTGTAGTCAGAAGCCTGTAGTTTCTGCCGCTCTTGTCCTCGCGCTGTGGAGTGGGTTTCTAGGGTTTGGGAGTATTAGGGCTTCTGTTGAGGAGTTGATAGAGGTTTGGAGTTTCGTCAGGGGAGGTATAGGTTTCTTTCATTCGGCTTAGGGTTTCATAGTGTTGACGAAGGCGAGCTGGGTTTGGGTTTTGAGGTCATCGTGAAGGGAGTTCCTAGAAAAAGCTTGGACACGGAGTGGGATTTCTCGTATGCTCTGAACTTAATTGGTATTTCTTTGGTTCATTCTCCGGTAGCAGTGATTCTACTCGAAGAAAGGTGAGTGATTGGTTTGATTCGTCAATTTCTTCCCTTACTTTAAAAAATTGGGTTTTCTTCCCTCTATATCGTCGGCAATTCTCTCTCTCTCTCTCTTTTTGTTTGGAGGTGGCGGGCGCGGCGACTTTTATAGCTGTAGATGTCTTCTAGATCATGCTTTAAAACTCATTTTACGTTCTCATTTGCTTTTATTCGTTGTCATCAGGAATTTGGGAAAGAAAGAAGGAAGTTACGATGGATTTGCTTTGTTAAAAGGTGAGAGTTGTTTTTTTTTTCTTTCTTCTCTCTCTCTCTGCTGGATTTGATCTTTTATAGAGTCAAGCGAAGTGGATCTTACTTCTTGCCCGATTTTATATCCAAAACTAAAAGAAATCATTATTTCATTCGCAGCATTCGCCTGAAGAACTAGTTTGGACCATGATCGCATTCAGCAGCGAACCCGTCAAAGAATCGATGAAGGACACCGACAAGTGCTTGGACTCCCAGCTCTGGCACGCATGCGCCGGAGGGATGGTTCAGATGCCGGCGGTGAACTCGAAGGTGTACTACTTCCCCAGGGCCACGCAGAGCACGCCAAGGCATCGTGGACTTCGGGAGCTCCCCCGTGTCCGGCGCTCCTCCTCTGCCGGGTAACTGCTGTGAAATTCATGGCAGATCCAGAGACCGACGAGGTCTTTGCCAAGATCCGGATGATTCCAGTTCGGTCGGACGAGCCGGACTATGGCGACGATGATGGAATGGGCCTCGGTGGCAACGGGGCTGATGTGCAAGAAAAGCCTGCTTCTTTTGCCAAGACACTGACCCAGTCGGATGCCAACAATGGCGGGGGCTTCTCTGTTCCTCGCTACTGTGCCGAGACCATCTTCCCACGGTTGGACTACTCGGCAGACCCTCCAGTCCAGACTGTCTCGCCAAGGATGTGCAGGCGAGGTCTGGGAAGTTCAGGCATATATACAGAGGGACTCCTCGCCGGCACTTGCTTACCACCGGGTGGAGCACTTTTGTGAACCAGAAGAAGCTGTTGCTGGGGATCGATGTGTTCCTGAGAACAGAGAATGGGGATCTTTGTGGGGATCAGACGGCCAAAAGAGGGTGGCGGGGGCATGAGTCCCCGTCGGTGGAACCTCCCACTGGAACGTTAAACATAACCTTTCTGCTTTTTTTTGTTTGAATAATTTTTAATTTTGAAATTCATTAAATAATGTAAAGAAGTCTATTTGTTAATGAATTCTCCTCCTAACCCTTCTTTGTTGTCATAGCTCTTATGATTAAACAAAGGAGTTCCAATAGACCCGAAAACGGTAATCTTGACGAGACAAGGAAAAAATCATTATATTGATACAAGACGACACAGATCCCGTGAAACAAAGGATAGTTCATTCTTGGGGTGAATAAATAGAGACTACTGCTACGGGATAGACCAAAACTTCGGGATCAACCTCAATGAATTATGGCGTAACGGGCTTGGTATAGATCCGTAGCCCGCTCTGGGTCTTTAACCGAAACTGGGACTAGGCATGGAAAAGCTCGATCAATGTCCTCCTCTCCCGAGGTTAGAAATGTGGAGGTACCTTTCCCGTCACCTGTTAGCTCTGTCCGCCACGGGTTAGCGACATAAAGTGCGAATAAAGGTTCATCGGGACATTTTTCTTCGACAACTGAACTATCATCACCGTTCTTAAGTCTAGACTTTTTTTGGGGGGGGTCATATTCAAAATCTCGCAAAGCTTCATTCTACAAGCATTCCTATTTTAAAAGGTATATGGATTCCGGATTGAAAATATGGATATATTTCATTCTCCTTTTGGAGACCGACCCATCTTTCTCTCTAGAGGGGCCCAAAAGATACAAATACGCTCCTGAGGAGTCTTCCTGGGAAATTGACTCCTTCCTTTCCAACCGGATTCATGAGTGAAGGAAAAGATCAGATGGAAAGGACTCTCCTTCCTTCTCTCTCATCTGCTCGGCTACGGATATCTGCTCTACAGCGAGTGATGAAGCTTCGAGTACCCAATCCATCTATAAGGTTCCGGGAAAGAGGGATAGACTAAATGTGAGATGGAGCAAGGTTTGGAACAATCTCGGCGGGCTTGCCAATCCGTCGAGATTAGTCAACTTTCCTTTTATGTTCGACCAGGAAGGCTACTCCTCATCCCTACTTTCAGCGGCGATCAGTCTAGTCTAGTAGGCTCTCTCGCCAGTGAGTTCGGCTTTTCATTTCGAATAAAAGGAAAGAGCTTATAGTTTTTCATACCGAAAAAGAGGCGGTAGAAGGCCTAAAGTCCTTCTCATTTCAATCTCAATCAAGAAGGGCTTATTCTATGCAATTGATAGGCTCTTCTCTCTTTGACCCTTCCCTTGGTTGTTATGATCTCGTTGAGTGAGATAGAAGCTCAAATCAATTTCTTAGGGAGCAGTGGTTCTTCGTACAGATTTGGCCTAAGAGCGGTGATTACGGGAGAATGTTTTTTGGTTCAAAACAAGAAAATTCATCACAGGAGAAAAAAGACAGTGTAGACGATAGATTCATCGGATAAAGAGTATAAACGGAAACGGAGACATTAGACGCCAGCTTAGACCTTGGTAAGCGTTTCTTCTTCGAAACCTCAGCAGATATGGTTTTATAGGACGATTTGTCCAAAACAGACCTTGCTCGCAATGACCTATGTTTCTTTAGTAAGAAAGTCCGGTTTAAGCCAAGCCATCTCATACATAAAGTCTGACTATTAGTCTTGCTGTTCTTTCAAATCCATTAGCGGTGCCGCCGTGCTTTTGATTTTCATGCCTTCCAAGCAGTCGAATTGAATTGGTCGCATCTGCCTTCCCGCTTAGTGAATCTCTAAGGGGCGTAATTAATCCAATCTCTCAATCGGTTGGTCAAATGCATTGACATTGGCGCATTCGATTTCTTCTTTTCCAAAAGTGGGTTCAAATCCCCTTGCCTTGCTGCTGAGTATGCCCTAGTTTTTTTCTTCTCGAGGAGTGGCTAGCTCATTTCTTTATCCACCATTGAATTGGAAGTTGCGGGATCACCCATGATGGCTGTTTCAGTTCTTGATTCAGTTGAACTGCCCGGCCGAGCTCTTCAATTGCTTCAAGCGCGTTTCGTTCTTCTTGAATCTCTCGGAAAGAGGAAGAGGCCCCTGCGCGAGCTGCAATCAAACTAAAGCGCGTTAGCTAGGCCGTTTTCAATAAGGGGCGCGTTAGCGCTTTACTAATAGAATATATAGGGCTTTTCTCGCTTGTTTAGTAAAGTCGACGTTTTTGCTTCGTTCCACTTCCTTAACGGACCTACGGACTAGCTAAGGTTTACTTACATAGTTGTTCTTTCTTTTCGCAATTTCAAGTTAAAGCTAGCGTTTTTCAGCTTGCTGTTTGCTTTGGTCGAGTAGCTTTCTTCCTTCGCTTTTGAATGAAATCAGCAGTAAGAGTAAGTAAGTGTTTGTTCTCTTTCTTTCCTCTGCTTATTCCGCCCAACGAATCGGCTTTCCGCTCGACCAAATAGTCAAATGCCCGGTTAGGATATGTGGAGAAGAAGCTCCTAGCATATTTCAGGATGACTTTCGTTTCATATTCCAGTCTTGCAATAGGATTGAAAGGCTATGAATGTCGAATGGTCCCATAGGCGCTTTCGCCCGCCCCTGAATAAGCAGTAAGGCGTGGGCGCGTTGGAACGATCCCGCTTTGAAAGCTCAACCTCGGGAGAATCAGTTTCGCCGGTCCAGTGACTTGGCATACAAAGGCGAGTAGGGTTCTCCTCCATGTGGTGCACTCCCGCTTCTTCATACCCGGAATAAGTTTGAGCTGCTCCAAGGGACAGCTTTTTGCTGCCGGATGAAGGTCTTACGTCGGCTAAGAAGACGGAAAATTCCATCTCTTTTGCGGTCCTGGAGATCGGGACTTCTGCCTCCGCCTACTCCAAGCATAGGTCAGAGAAGCAAAAATCATACAAACTCCAAACTCCAGCACTGACACAATCAGTATACTTTTCCGTTGGGGTTATGACCGGAAAGATGTTTGTCGGGGATTTTGTCTCTCGCTCAAACAAATGCTAAGAAAGAAAGCAGTCATTAACCGAACACAATCAGGCGGCTTGCTTGCACGAACGAATCTTTGAAGAAGGACTGAAAGAAGGTCAACCGTCCCGTCCTATATGAATGGTAATCAGGACTGCTGCTTGTGATTGTTTTTCCTATTGGAACTGCTACTGTTCGGGTTCGGAACTGGTGCTGCTCAACCTGCAACTTTTCTTTCAGCTTCATTAAGAAGGCTTAGGAGTTACAGGCTTCTCTCTCCTTCAAAAGAAGCATGAACAAATAACGTTGATTGGCGGCTAAGAAATTCCTATTGTTGAGTCGGCCTCTGTTCTTCCAGCAGTGCTTTCCAATGGGAGCTTTAGCTCTTTCTTTCAATTATTTCTTTCTTACATTCATCCTCATTGCAAACTCAACAAAAAGGACTTAAAACTGATCAAATTAATTTTAAATTAATTTGTTCTTAATTTGGGATTGACCTAATTGGATTAGGTCCAACACAAAGTAATTAATTCAATTTTATTGAGTTTGCATGAGCCAAAATTGAATTGGATTCAATTTGAGCTCAATCAGGGTCTGACCTGATTAGATTGGGTTCAACCAAATTGCTTTGTTTTAATTCGGGTTTGACCAAATTTGATTAGGTGCAACCAAGGGGATTAGGCTCAGATGATGTGGCAATTATTGGTGACATGGAATTGGATTTCATGAATTTTAAATAAACCAAAATTATTGCATGGCACATGGACCCATTGCTTGACACATGGCGACATTGTTTGTTATTTGAATTTAAATTCAAACATTAAGCAATGTGTTAAATGATTTTAATCACTCAAACCATCAGCCAAGGTGGCGTATGAGTTTTTGAATGGATTAAATTCGAATTTCAAGAGGTGATTTCGAAATTATGAAGTGTTTTACCTTGCCGCATGGATTTCAAATTCCTTCCCTCTTGCACATGTGTTTAAAATTTGAATTTAAATCAGATTTGGGTTGTTCCTATTCCTTTGCATGTGCCAACTAAAAGAGGTTTTTCTGAAAATAAATTTCGAATTTTGAATGAAAATTCGGAGGCAATTAAAAGGGGTCAAACATGGGCACCAAAAATACATCCATTGCAGCCTTCTTCCTCACCCGCCTCCTCTTCCTCTTCCTTTTTGTTTGAATAATTCCATCTCAGTGTTGATTTTTATTATATCATACAACGGAAAACACTTCGTCCAGTGCTCAGGCTTCTTCTTCGAGGTTTGGTCCTACTTCTTCTTTTTTTTTCTTACGAAAAAGGGAGGGGAGCCTTAACCCGAATTCTAAACCGGCGTGGCACTGCCTTCTGATCAATAGAACAGGAAGAGGATAAAATAAAGACCACCAAAAGTCACGACCACCAAGATACGCATAGTGATTCGATCTTTTGAAAACCCATTTTTTGAAAAAAAACCATTTTTGGGGGCTTACGCGTTACACACGGAAGATTGGATTGCCTGAATCACGAGTCTTATATACAGTGTTACGATCACCTCACCAGGTCTAGGGCCCTAGACTAGCCGGAAAAGTCTGAAGTAAACTAGTCTCAGGATTTACCGACTGGATATCTCTAAACCATTTCCTCCTACATTCATTTAACCAAATATATCTTAGTGAATCAAAAGGTTTAGAGATCCAGAATTGATACATACAAGAAGGCAGATATATGTTGGGTTAGATAAAATTCGGTAGGCAAATTGCCGTGCCGTAGGAAAAGAGAAGTAGAACTACTCCCACCAAATCGATGACCCAACGGGGTGGTGTCCCAACGCGATCGACCGATACTGGCTCCATACGGATACAACAAAACACTGTATGGAACCCGAACCTCGCAAACTTAGGTTCGAAAAACTTTAAAGATTTCTGGGAAAGGAAGGTTTCCCCTCCCCCGAACCCCTTCCCCTTCCAAGGGTTAGGGATATCAGGGGAAGGGAAGGTTTCCCCTCCCCCGAACCCCCCCCCCCAACCCCCTCGGGGGGAGTTATATGGAACGTTTCCCCCCAACCCCCTCGGGGGAGTCCTTACAAGTGAAAGTTTCTCCGACACAACTCCGATCGGAGAAACTTACCTTCCATTTATGGTTCGCTTCTAGGCTGAGGCTTTCGAAACTAGGCTTTCCAGGCTACTAACGGAAAGCGCCATAGTGCTTCTTAACGTAGCGAGCCTACACAGGCGGGTGTTTTCGCTATCTATATAGGAATTCTACTTCCTGTTCGAGTCGTAAGATGAGAAAAAACGTCGGTTTAACGGAAGCTTGGTGTTAGTCTCAAAAGATGGGGCCTTGCTCAACAAGTTAGGTCCTCAGCCCCGGATTTTATCGATCAATCAGTCGTTCAAACTCTCCCAAGTCCTCTATTTGGAAAGGGGAGATCACCCGTCAAAGGTCAGCGCTAGATCTGGATCAAGCTGTTATCAAAGTCGATATCTTCCCGACGAAGGTGAGTATCAAGGTCTGGTCTAGCTCAGTGCTAGGTTTTCCATAAAGAAACATTTGCCTTGTTTTTATTGGTCTCCCAAAACATAGTTGACAAGCAATCCAGTCCAAGAGTAAGTATTTTTCCTTTAATTCCTCCACATGATATTCCTGAGGGTTATCATGTTGATGCAAATATTTTGAAATGCGCTATTGGAATGTGGGTTAAGAAGAAGTGGAGAATCTATACCCTCTACTTACCTAACAGAGGGACGAGGGCTCTCTCTCTCCACTTCACCACCGGATACTGTATGGAAAAAAACTAAAGATTTCTTATCCCGAACTTAGGACAAGTATCCGGGCAATTGTTTGAATACTTCTCCTGTTGTTCTGTTTTCTTTCCTCCCTTTCCTTAAAGCTGAAATTCCGAAAAACCGGATTTCAGAGTATAGGAATATTCCCCCTGAGGGGACGAGGCCGTAGGCCGAAGGGGGGTAAGAATATCCTATAAAAGATAGGAAGGGGAGGGGGTTCGGGGGAGGGGAAACCTTTCCTTCCCCTGATATCCCTAACCCTTGGAAGGGGAGGGGGTTCGGGGGAGGGGAAACCTTCCCTTCCCCAGAAATCTTTAAAGTTTTCCGAACCTAAGTTTGCGAGGTTCGGGTTCCATACAGTGTTTTGTTGTATCCGTATGGAGCCAGTATCGGTCGATCGCGTTGGGACACCACCCCGTTGGGTCATCGATTTGGTGGGAGTAGTTCTACTTCTCTTTTCCTACGGCACGGCAATTTGCCTACCGAATTTTACCTAACCCAACATATATCTGCCTTCTTGTATGTATCAATTCTAGATCTCTAAACCTTGTTGATTCACTATGATATGTTTGGTTAAATGAATGTAGGAGGAAATGGTTTAGAGATATCCAGTCGGTAAATCCTGAGACTAGTTTTACTTCAGACTTTCCCGGCTAGTCTAGGGCCCTAGACCTGGTGAGGAACTACTTCAGCAATAATAAATCCTAATCCATCAGTGTCGTAGATAAATGGGTCATTAGAATGATTTACTCGGTAAAGCTTTTTCAACTAGGTGATACATTTTCAGATATTATTTTTATGTTAAAAGTCATCCGATAAAAGTTTGACTTTAAGGCAGATATAATCGGATCAAATTTAACCCACTTTAAAACTCATTTTTATAGAGGAAATCCACGCTTCAAAAAAGAAGTGAAGTGAGGCTTTCCAAGCCGAACGAAACGAGGACTTTCCTTTTTAAACTTGTAAGGACTCCCCCCGAGGGGGACGAGGCCATAGGCCGAAGGGGGGAAACGAACCATAAATGGAAGGTAAGTTTCTCCGATCGGAGTTGTGTCGGAGAAACTTTCCTTTTTAAACTTGTAAGGACTCCCCCCGAGGGGGTTGGGGGGGAAACGTCCATATAAACACTCCCCCCGAGGGGGTTGGGGGATGGAATGGCTCAACCGACGTTCTCCCTCCCTAAGAACCGCACGTGCGAGTTCCCCCGCATACGGCTCAAGTGGCGAAGGCCCTTTCCTTCGCGCTTGGTAAGCGCTTCGCTGTAGCCAAGCTTACTGCTAGCCTATCGGCTAGAGCCAAGCTTCGACCGCGACTGCTCGTCGCTTCTGGCCGCCTTATTCCGTCACCCGAGATCCAAGTCAGCACCGGCAAAGATCTCTTGATTCCTCGCGGCCGGGCCGGCTTGGAAGCAAGCTACCTGTCGCCTATCTCACCCGGCACTTTGAAGGGTGAGCCTTCGCTTTTTGGATCGTCTTCTGCCCAATGCGGTACCCTCCCGTTTTTTGGTTCCCATCCCATTGGGTTTACTTTGTTCACAGGTTGACCCCATGGCAGCAAGAAAAGGCGATCTTGTGCTATACTCCGGTGATCTCTTGCCTACCGAGGCACGCTAACTCCCATCGTGTCCCAGATCACATTCCGTGAATCGAAAGGGGAAGCCCAGGATGGTAGTGTTATTTTGATGATTAACAAGCAATTCTCTAGAGTATGCTATAAGTTAAAATTGATACTTTCATTTATAAGTTCATTGCTCTCAGTACATTTGCTTAATTGGAAATATATATATGGTCTTGTTCATTTGGATGAAACTAACCTTGAGAATGCAGCAAAGTGTGGATTGAGTCGACCCATAGGTTGATTGGGTCGACCCCGGCACATCGAGGAATCATCTGGCACACTCCTGCAAAAACAGCACAAATGAACAGTGAGTTGGGTCGACCCAAGGTAAGCAAGAGTCGACCCAACCTCCAAAGAACCTCAAAACACAAAGAAAAAATGTTCTCTGGATTCACTGAGAGGGTCGACCCACACAGTGGTTGAGTCGACCCAAGCTTGAGTCGACCCAAACCCTGAGAGGGTCGACCCAAAGGCAAGACAGAAAGACAGACAGAAATTGGTTCTCTGGAATTACTGAGAGGGTCGACCCAAGAATAAGTTGAGTCGACCCAAGTAAACTTTGAGTCGACCCAAACCCTGAGAGGGTCGACCCAAATGGAAGACAGAAAGACAGACAGAAAATGGTCTTCTGGGATTACTGAGAGGGTCGACCCAAGAAGAAGTTGAGTCGACCCAAGTGAAGTTTGAGTCGACCCAAAGAATGGTTGGGTCGACCCAAGTGAAGGAAGTTTGAAATTCATATTTCTGTGTTCTCTAAGAGGGTCGACTCAAGGAATGTTTGAGTCGACCCAAGGCCAAGTTGGGTCGACCCAAGGACAGGTTGAGCCGACCCAAACACGGGCTGAACATAACGGCTAGTTGTGCAGAAATGCTTTTTGGACTCCCAACGGCTATAAACGGCTAGTTTCTTCAATCCAACGGTCAGAAAGGACTATTTGGAGGTTGGAGAAGTATTTAAGAGGGAGTATTCATCAGAGGAAGCAAGCTTTTGGGAAAATACATTAAGTGCATTCAAGAGAGAACCCTAGCAAGGCAAGCTTCATCCAAGTGCTTCATTCAAGAATCAAAGAAAGGGATTGAGCAGATTCAAAGAGGCATCAAGAGCTCCATCCTCCCTTGAAGAGTGAAGCATCCTTGACAAAGAAGAGCAAAGCCACTTCAAAGCGATAAATACTTTCTAACTCTTCTTTGTAGTTTATATTGTTTCATATGCTCATTTAGGAGTTTGAATCTTTTCTTTTCATTTGTTAAACACTTTGTAAAGGTTCGTTGGTAAGCCCGCAAAACCAACAAAGGTTTTGGTGAACCCGGAAAACCAAAGTGCAAAGGTTCGTTGGTGAGCCCGCAAAACCAACAAAGGTTTTTGGTGAACCCGAAAAACCAAAGTTGTATAGGTTCGTTGGTGAGCCCGCAAAACCAACAAGGTTCTTGGTGAACCCGGAAAACCAAGTGTATAGGTTCGTTGGTGAGCCCGTAAAACCAACAAGGTTTTTGGATTGTGAGCCCGGAAAACAATCCAACTGTAATCCGCGAGATTATAGTGAATTCCCAAGGGGACGCTTGGGGAGTGGACGTAGGTGCTAAGGAGAGCACCGAACCACTATATATTGTTGTGTTTGTGTTGTGCTTGTGTTTCCGTTTATTCTTGCATCATCTTCTATCTTTGCACTAGTTTAAATCATTCTAATAGCTTAAGAAAGCATCCACCGCACTTATTTGAGAAAACGTTTAAAGCACCGAAAATTAGAAGAAACCAATTCACCCCCCCCCCCTCTTGGCTTGTCACCTTGGGCAACAAGTGGTATCAGAGCAAGGTGCTCTAATAGTACTCATTGATCTCACAATCAAGAGTTAAAGATCATGACAACCCAAGTGGGATGTTCTATGAGTGAGGGACAATTAATTGATAGACCTCCACTATTTGATGGTATAAACTACACATATTGGAAAGCACGCATGCGCATCTTCATTCAAGCACATGACTATGATTTATGGAGTATCATAGTCAATGGACCACACACAAGCGCTAATCATGATAAGAAAATGGCTCAGCAAAATTCAAAAGCCATGAAGCTGTTATATTGTGCATTAGATGAGAATGAGTTTAATTGCATATCTTCTTGCATAACTGCTAAAGACATATGGAATATGCTAGAGGCTAAATATGAAAGTACTAACATTTTTAGTGAATCTGAAATTAGCTCTGAAGAAGATGAGAGGCAAGCCGATATTGAGAACCTAAGCCTTGTGGCACACAAGAACGAGGTATGTGTTGAAACACAAAGTGTCTCCTCTTCTGAATATGAAGTATATGATAAAACTGAAAAATGATTTTACACTTAATGAGTTACATGATGCATTTCTTGATCTAATGAAAGAACATAAGAAACTCATTTGTAAAAATAAGAACCTGAAGAATGAAAAGAAATCCTAGTTAATGAAAAAATGAAACTGTCTAATTATTATGAAACACTAATTAAGAAACATACTAATGAAACTAAAATCTTAATTGAGAAAAATAAAGAACTAAATCAGAAAAACCAACTTCTCAATGAAAGCTATGATAAACTTAAGAAAATAATAAATTGCTTTCAGAAGACAATAAAAGGTTAACTAAAGAAGTTAACAAATTTAAGCCTATAGTTGAAAAATTTACTATCAGCTCTGAAAAGCTGAACTTAATGATAAATAATCAAAGAGCTGAATTTGAAAAGGATGGATTAGAACATCAATCTTGGTACACACAAAATCCCTTAATGACATGTGTGTTAAATCCTCTACTATCTATCCTAAAATAGATTCTAATAGGCAAAAACAGAAAATTGTAAGTTTATCTACTACTCATATTAAATCTATGTTTGTTAAATTTAACAAGATGATGCAGAAATTTACTCCTTGTAATCCTAAAATTTGCAAGCCTATGGACAAAATAGCTATTAAGAAAATATGGGTTCCAAAAGGAACAATAATAGCTAACCTACAAGGACCCAAAAGAGCTTGGGTTCCTAAGTTGAAAATCTGAATATCTTCTGTAGGTATATCTAGCACTCAAGGCTCCAACAAAAGATGTTAATTTAGACATTGGGTGCTCTAGACATATATTAAAGAATGAAACTTAAAATATACTTAAGAAAAGTAATTGAAATGAAAAGAATAATGAAATTAGTAATCCTTGCATCTCATCATTCTCTTTGCCTTAGTATCCAATAAATTGCAGGTATTAATCATTTCTGTGATATAAGTGATACTTTTGGCATGAAAAGAAAATATAACCAAATCACTCCATCTTTCTATATTATGCTTCAGTTATTGATGGATAATTTGCTTAATCAATACTCTTAGAATAACTCTTTAATTTCTCTATATGCTTGATTGAGAGTTCTTATCCATGGCATTATCTTCTATTGATCATAAACATAAGAATGTCTACTTGGTATATTTTTTTTTAAATATATGCATTAAGAATACCAATATTAAAGAGTCTAGTTTTGGCATATAAAATCAAATCATACTAGTATGGACTTAATCTCAAAAGACCTTGTCATTGGTTCACTTAGATTATTCTTTGCAAGGTCAAAGTTTGCTATGTATGTCATCTAGAAAAACAAACTAGAATCATTTCTAAATCTGAAAATATTGTTTTCACCTTTTAGCCTTTGAAAACTCTTCATAAGAACTTATTTAGATCTCTAGGATTGTGAACCCAGGAGATAAGCTTTCTGATTTTGTAATTGTGAAAAATTTCTCAAAGCTAATATTGGTTTTGTTCTTGGCACTTAAATTAAAATATTTTCTGCATTGGCACAAACTCACAAAAAGGGTTCAAATGAAAAAGGTTTGCAAACTATGAAAATAAAATTGTATCATGGCATAGTTTTGAAAACCAATTTCTTATTGAGTTGTGCACAGAAAATAATATTGAATACAATTATTTCTACACCAAGAACACCATAAATAAAATAGAGTTGATAGAATCCTTGAAGAAATGAAAAAGACAATGTTGTATGATAGTCATCTACTTAAATGATTTCTGTTAAAAGCTATCATCATTGCTTGTCATACATATGGTTTCTATTAGAAAACTCCTTTTGATCTTCTGAAAAATAGAAAATGATATATTGTATATCTTTTATATTTTTCAGTCATACATGTCATGCTTGATATATTCTTATGAAAATAATGTCAAATCTGGTAAAACAAATATTTCTTTGGATATTACTCTTCAAGCAATGCATATAGAATATTCAATGAAAAGATACTAGTTGTAGAGATATCAATTCATACTATTCTTATTAAAACTAGATCCTTTATTGAGAATATAGTTTATCATTTTGATTTTATGTAACAATCAGAATTTTGATAGACACAACTATTTAAGATAATTTGATTAAAACTTAACTGGTATATCTTATTAATAATTATCTTAAGCAAATAGAATCTAAGCTAAATTGCTTCTGACAATAAGAAATTGATTTGATCTTGATGAATCTTTCTATTGCCTCACATGCTTGTCCTTGAACCATTTTACTTAATGAAGTTATCTCTTTAGTTCAAGTGACTTGTGCTTGCTTATATTTAGGCAATCTCTTGAGTAAAGTGACTCAAATTCAATTATTGTCATGTCTCATGTTGAGTCATCTAGTTAAGAAATATGTTGTATGAATGTTTTTGTACCCTAGAGAACCTAATGAATTGCCTTCAAGAAAAGAAAAAGATTTTGCTAATGATACAGAATTTGTGAGCAAGAAATTTCAACTTGAAGGACACCTCGATGAAAGATACAATAAACATTCCCTTGGAAACAAAAAAAAAAAGGGAAGATTTTCTTCAGCCAAGGGTGTAAAGAATCTAAAAGGTATTTGGCTTGAAGAATGCTAAATACACTGGTAATCTAAACTCTTCTCTTGTGAGTTAGTTGAGCAAAATCAATAATCTGAAATTATATGGTAGCATGATCAAACCTTTAATTGCTGATCATCTTGATATCATGCTTCATTCTCATGCTAGTGATGATTGTTTCATGGTGTGATTAAATTGAAGTTTACTTTTTCCTATATAATGCATAACCATGAAAAACACAAGTTTATGCCTCAAATCTCTAATTCAAAATAACTTGTGATAAGCTATGAATCATTGGGCATAATGAAAATGCTGTTTGCATGATATATATTTATATGCAGCATATTAGATTAATTCTTTATTCTGCTCTTTCATGTAACTACTTGAAAATAACAAAAAGAGAGAGAGATAAAGAAAAAGAAAATGAACATTGCTCAGAAGAAGTAAAAGCTAAGTAAATACTCCAATCTCAAGTAAAAGCAGCGCAAGCATAATATATTCAGCATATTTGTGAGATTTGTGTGAACATTCTTTTGGAAGGGATAAAATCCGTAATTAATTATATTTAAATAGGGAGAGTTTGGAGTGAATATCTTGTTGCTAAAGAGAATAGTTTAACATTTCTACATTGCTCATTATAGGGATGGTGCCAATGGAGAGGCTAGTGGTAGTACCCGGCACTATTTGACCCAACTATTCGGTGCAGGGCATATTAGGGACGGCACAAGAGGGAGGCTAGTGGTAGTACCTCGTGCCCCTTCCAACTCCACCGGATAGAGAGCAAATAGAATATAGAGCATAGAAAAGTAAAACCGAAAAATAAATGAAGATAATCAAAATGTTCATTGAATGGTTAAAGAAAGAAATTAAAAATCTGGGGAATGAATGATAAATAAATAAAAATATATAAGAAGGTTGTGAAAAATCAAATGAAGTTTGAATCACTTGAAAACACACCTTAAGGATAAAATCAGTGCTAAATTGTATTTAAATAAAGGAAATTTTATTTGAAAAGAATTGATTTTGATCCATGACATGCTTGTTATGTTTTGCATATTTTGAATTATGTGTTTTCAATATTCAAATAGCAAAGATCTTTCCTAGATATAACTTGTAATGCTTTATGCCTATAAATTTTGATTGAAACATGTTATTACCAACAATAACATCATTTTGTTTTAATGAATATATTTTGAAAAAAAAAAAAATTAATTTGAATTTGCAAATTAGGCAAAATGGATTGATTCTGACATATCTTTTATCTTGCCTAACATTAGTACATAATATCCTCCAATTTGTACCAAAATTCAATATGAATTACAAAGATTCTGGATGTGCTCTAATGTTCTTGAAATATGTGTCTTCAATCTTAATAATTTAAGATGAGCTACAATGTAGAAGATGCATATCTCAAATTATAATCCTGAAAGGCTCCTTGAAAATTTTTATGAAATTCAGAATCTGATGTTGTATAAAAGCTTAAACTTAATTTAAAAATGCCTCTATCATTGTATTTTTGTAACCTTCATTATATGCCTCAATGATTGCATCATTTTGGAAAATAACTCAATATGATTTCTAGATAAAAACTACGGTTTAAGAAAAATAGAATTACTTTTGATGCCTTGATTGTTTGCTCCGATACGCATCTGAAACATATCATTTTCTATCTTATAAGTTTATTAAAATTAGTCTAAATGATGCGTTTTTCAATGATCTTGATTGCAAATAAATGGTTCTAAATATATGATATTATTTTGATATTAAAAAGATTTATGGTGCTTTATATATACATTGCTGGAAAAAAAAAAAACTATGACTAAGAAATTAATATTTTGAATATACACTCCTACATAATTAAATGCTTCTATCATTAAAAAGAAAAGCTATTTTTAAGAAGAGAGTTAATGATCCTAAAGCTTAGAATATTTCAACTCACTTCAATAATTCTTATTTGAAAGAAAATGCATCTTTTGAGGGGGAGCTTTAAATACTCAATCTCTTTATTGAAAATTATCCTCAAACCCTAAACTCTCAAATGGAATGATTAATTAAGAGGGAGAAAGAAAGTTTCAGAGAGAGAGATCATATAGAACTTAATCGTATAAATTCGCACCTAAAGATGAGACAAAGAATATTAAATGTAAAGTGGTATTAAACTTTGTGCTTCATTGAATATCCTTTGAAAGTTGGATTTCCATCTATATTCATCGGTAAATCATTTATTTCTGAAAACTAATGGAAAAGGATTCCATCTGTCTAAGTATCGAAAATTTATCTTGGAATCTACTTATGAGTTCTTATTGGCTTGCACTTTAGTATTTCAATCCTGAGCCAATTCATTTTAATTGATTTTGATGATATGATCTTTAAAAGAGTAAAAGAAAGTCTTTAAGAGAGCTTTAACGATTCAACATAATTTTATATTTTTCGAGCATATAAGTTTTGATCTTTATCTACTCTTATACTATACTCTGAAAATTAATTTGATTGCTCTCATTTTGCTATATACTTAATATATTAAAAAAAAAAATGTTGGATATTCATCCGTGCCTTTCCTTGAATATTATTCTTGACACTTCTTGAAATAACTTGAAAAAGATTCCATCTACACTTGATTTGAAAAATATCTTTGGAATCTACAGTTAGAGATCTTTTTTGGCTCACATCTTAAATGTCTCATTTCTAAAGCCAAACACATAGAAATAAGATATCATTTTATTAGGGATCATGTGCAAAATGGAAACATATGTATTGAACATATATGCACTGAAAAATAATTAGCCGACATATTTATGAAACCCTTGAGTGAAGATAGATACATTCCTAAGGAGGAAATTAGGCATATGTGATCCTTTTTTATTGAAGAGATATAAAAGGGAGCAAGCAGTCTCATGATACATTCCTCCCATTTCTAAAAACCCATGAAACATGAGTCAAATTTGTTATCTATAGATTCCTTACTCATGTATCATTGTCCCATAAAGAGTTTATAAGGATTGGAAGCAAGGAAAACTTTTTAGAAGCAAAAAGGAAGAGAAAAGAAAAAGTCTGCACTTGGGTCAACCCAACCCAGAATAGGGTCGACCCAACGTTGAGTCGACCCAAGAAAATTCTTGAGTCGACCCCAACGTCGGGACCCCACTGTTAAAATGGGACCCGAGAGCATATCTAGGGCACTGTTTACCCTTTGTCCTCTTCCGAAAACCCTATTCCTCACTCTCAAATCTTCTCCAATTATCTACAAACAGTAGAATACTTCAAGATCTTGGAGAAATGGGACCCAAGAGAGCCGTAGCCAAGCAATCCGGGAGAGTCTCACGATCTTGTTTAGAGCCTAGGCTAGATATCTAGTTCTCATATGTATCTTGCTTTTATCATGTATCTTTAAATCTTGATTGTGGAACATTGTACTTTTCATCGTTTTGAGCATTAATATATGAAAATGTTCCTATTTTGATCAATGAAGTTTGAAGTTTGTTCGTTATTGCATCTTTTCCCATATATATGTTTTTGATGATGACAAAAAGGGGGAGAAGAGAAGAGGAAAGAGTATATAAAGGGGGAGACGAAAGAGTATATAAAGGGAGAAGACGAAAGAGTATATAAAGGGAGAAGAGGAAAGAGTATATAAAAAGAGAAGAGAAGGAAAGAGTATATAAAGGGAGAAGAGAAGGAAAGAGTATATAAAGGGAGAAGAGAAGGAAAGAGTATATAAAGGGGGAGAAGAAAAGAAAGAGTATTGAAAGAATATTTCATTTGAGAAGTCAAGAAAGAGTATTGATTTTGGTAGAAGTAAAGATAGTGTTTAGAATATGTAAAGATAGTGTTTAAAGAAAGAGTATTACTTTTGTGAGAAAGAGTGAGTAAAGAAGTTATGAAGAGAAAAGAGAAATAAATGGGCAAACAAATTGAAAATCATATAAGAAAGCTTACATATCTAAGGGGGAGCAATTTGTAACAATGAAAATCATCAAATCAAAAATTTCTATCATAATTCAGAATTTGGCACATATAAATTCAGAATTTGGCACGCTCCTTTCTCACCCCGATACATAAGCTGAAACTCTTATTTTATCTCAAATTTTTGAAGTTTCATTGCTAATGAATTATAAATGAAAGGGGGAGCCATTCAAAAATTCAAATTGGCAAATTTTGAATGATATAGGGGGAGATTTCACTTATATATATGAAAAGCTGAAATTCTGAAATTCAATCCCTTTTATAAACTGATTTTAAAGACAAGTATCAATAGGCTTATACTCTTTATTTTGTAATCATCAAAAAGGGGGAGATTGAGGATGGTAGTGTTATTTTGATGATTAACAAGCAATTCTCTAGAGTATGCTATAAGTTAAAATTGATACTTCATTTATAAGTTCATTGCTCTCAGTACATTTGCTTAATTGGAAATATATATATGGTCTTGTTCATTTGGATGAAACTAACCTTGAGAATGCAGCAAAGTGTGGATTGAGTCGACCCATAGGTTGATTGGGTCGACCCCGGCACATCGAGGAATCATCTGGCACACTCCTGCAAAAACAGCACAAATGAACAGTGAGTTGGGTCGACCCAAGGTAAGCAAGAGTCGACCCAACCTCCAAAGAACCTCAAAACACAAAGGAAAAATGTTCTCTGGATTCACTGAGAGGGTCGACCCACACAGTGGTTGAGTCGACCCAAGCTTGAGTCGACCCAAACCCTGAGAGGGTCGACCCAAAGGCAAGACAGAAAGACAGACAGAAATTGGTTCTCTGGAATTACTGAGAGGGTCGACCCAAGAAGAAGTTGAGTCGACCCAAGTAAACTTTGAGTCGACCCAAACCCTGAGAGGGTCGACCCAAATGGAAGACAGAAAGACAGACAGAAAATGGTCTTCTGGGATTACTGAGAGGGTCGACCCAAGAAGAAGTTGAGTCGACCCAAGTGAAGTTTGAGTCGACCCAAAGAATGGTTGGGTCGACCCAAGTGAAGGAAGTTTGAAATTCATGTTTCTGTGTTCTCTGAGAGGGTCGACCCAAGGAATGTTTGAGTCGACCCAAGGCCAAGTTGGGTCGACCCAAGGACAGGTTGAGCCGACCCAAACACGGGCTGAACATAACGGCTAGTTGTGCAGAAATGCTTTTTGGACTCCCAACGGCTATAAACGGCTAGTTTCTTCAATCCAACGGTCAGAAAGGACTATTTGGAGGTTGGAGAAGTATTTAAGAGGGAGTATTCATCAGAGGAAGCAAGCTTTTGGGAAAATACATTAAGTGCATTCAAGAGAGAACCCTAGCAAGGCAAGCTTCATCCAAGTGCTTCATTCAAGAATCAAAGAAAGGGATTGAGCAGATTCAAAGAGGCATCAAGAGCTCCATCCTCCCTTGAAGAGTGAAGCATCCTTGACAAAGAAGAGCAAAGCCACTTCAAAGCGATAAATACTTTCTAACTCTTCTTTGTAGTTTATATTGTTTCATATGCTCATTTAGGAGTTTGAATCTTTTCTTTTCATTTGTTAAACACTTTGTAAAGGTTCGTTGGTAAGCCCGCAAAACCAACAAAGGTTTTTGGTGAACCCGGAAAACCAAAGTGCAAAGGTTCGTTGGTGAGCCCGCAAAACCAACAAAGGTTTTTGGTGAACCCGAAAAACCAAAGTTGTATAGGTTCGTTGGTGAGCCCGCAAAACCAACAAGGTTCTTGGTGAACCCGGAAAACCAAGTGTATAGGTTCGTTGGTGAGCCCGTAAAACCAACAAGGTTTTTGGATTGTGAGCCCGGAAAACAATCCAACTGTAATCCGCGAGATTATAGTGAATTCCCAAGGGGACGCTTGGGGAGTGGACGTAGGTGCTAAGGAGAGCACCGAACCACTATATATTGTTGTGTTTGTGTTGTGCTTGTGTTTCCGTTTATTCTTGCATCATCTTCTATCTTTGCACTAGTTTAAATCATTCTAATAGCTTAAGAAAGCATCCACCGCACTTATTTGAGAAAACGTTTAAAGCACCGAAAATTAGAAGAAACCAATTCACCCCCCCCCCCCTCTTGGCTTGTCACCTTGGGCAACAGAAGCCCACTCATCCATCAGCTCCTCTCGTAGATGCGGTGCGGTTTTACGAAGCGTCTAAGCACAGTTCACTCGCGTTGATCAATTAAGAGTTTTGCCGCCACTCCTTAAGGTAACATGTTGTATCATACACTTATAGCATAGTTTCCCACGCTTCATACCTCCTCTCCTCTTCTTAAGGTAAAGGGCTAGGCATGGTGGGGTAGGAGCATCCAGTCGGCAAGATTTTGGGCCTGACTTTTTGGTCAGGCCCAAAAATTGAAATTTGAATTAATTTAATTGAGCTCGATCCGCCTACTCCGTCGGATCGAGCTCAATTAAATTAATTCAAATTTCAATCCCGAAAGTCTTTTATTTTATTTTAAGGCGCGTATACACCTATTCTCTCTGGAATTTTTATTGTCAGTATACAACCCGTTACCAGAATGCTCCCAACAACGGGAAAGAGAGCTGGTGTCATTGGGGAAGCCTTCGTTTAAGTTGCAGGTTTGATTCGTTCCTTGTGAGCGTTAGTGAGTGGGGAATTGTAAGCTTTGAGCTTCAACAGGTTATACTTTAACATTAGCTTAGCAAACAAAGGGCGACCAGAAAAAAAAAAGGCTTTCCTTCCTTTTTCCCTTTGACATATATCCCAAGTACTTCTAAATAGAACTAGTGCCAAAGGTCAGTCAATTACTTTATAAAAGAGATGCTATTACGCCTCCTGCGTTGCCATCTTCACGAATGAGACTGAACCATCTTACATTGTCCGACAAACTTCTTAATGATTCGAGTTAGCCCATGTCTTAAGGAAAATCAGTATGACTGATTTAGGTGTCTCCTTAACCGGTTTGAGTCTAATCTGATTTGGTGAAGTCAGTGGGAGAAATTAGACTAACCGGATCTTCTCATCTATCCTAATTATGAAATCCTCTAAAATTATTAGGTCCTTAAAATAAAATGGTTATGGGGATAACTAGGTCATAGCCTCCCATTAAGTTGGGTGATAATGGGTCCAATATTTTGATAATTATTGGAGGCACCACACGCCTGGTACTTATCAAGCATTGGAATTGTCATTCAATATATGATGAGTTAAGTGTTCCTTCAATAGGCGGTCAGGTGAGCGGAGCCACACTCGGGCTTGGTCGTCTATTAGTTGATTAGACTTAACCCTATCATTTAATGGTTGGACCTGACTAGGGTATTCGGTGGAGGCGCCACACACCTGCCGGAAAAACCTAGGGCAAAATCATCACTAGAAGTTGCTTAGTGAAGTAATTGGTTAAGAACCTACCAATAGGTGCATATGGGTTGGCCTTGTTGCCCAGATAGACAACCCAAGAGGGGGGGGTGAATTGGGTTTTTAAATTAATTTAGATATTTAAAACGATGTGGTTGATTAATTAAAAACTTTTGCAAGTTATTTAATTTATGCTAAGTGCTGTGAGTGATGTGAGGAGAAGAAGAAGAGACAATCCAACACAAACACCAAGTTTTATAGTGGTTCGGAGCTAACCCTTGCTCCTACGTCCACTCCCCAAGTCTCACTTGGGAATTCACTATAACCCCCTTGGATTACAGTCGGTTGTTTTGCAAGCTCACAACCAAACTTGTTGTTTTACGAGCTCACAACGAACTCGGTCGGTTTTCCCAGGCTCACCGACTAGAACCAACCCTGATTGTTTTCCCGGGATCACAATCAAACCCTTACACACGTTGGTTTTATCTTGGCTCACCAACAAACCTTAATCCCCTTGATTCAATCCCCCGATTGAACCAAGTAAATACAAGTTGCAGAAAGAAAACAGAAAATAAGCTTCTCAAAAGCAGATTTAAAACAATATAATCAAAGAGGAGTTTAGAAGCCCTCAAACGCTTTTAAGCTGGAGAAGAGGTAAGGCTTCTTGAACTCCGGTCTCCTCTTGAATGTGTAGTCGACTTGAATGCTGGAGGAGAAGGCTTTGATTGCTGGGAAGATGTAGGTGTAGCAGTAAATGCAGATCTTCCCTTTTTCGTTGAAGAGCACGTTGCAGAGCTTGAATCCTTGATTAGTTGGAGTGGAATAGTTGTTCTCTCTCTTGCTACAGTCTTCTGTGGCTATTTAAGCCAACCCCCACGGAAACTAGCCGTTACACTGCTTTTTCTGCCCGTTCTACACACTCTGCGCAGCCTGACAATATGACCGTTGGTGGGTTGGAGTCGACTCGCGCGATCAGGAGTCGACTCGGCTGTAGCGGGAGTCGACTCAAGCTTTTCCGGAGTCGACTCGGCAACTGTTCCAAATTCGAATTAAAGTTGCCTTCACGACTGGGAGTCGACTCGTCTTGACCTGGAGTCGACTCGCCAACTTCTGGAGCTGACCTGGCAATTTTGGAGTCGGCTCATCCACTGAAGTCCGTGGATCCAATTTTGAATTTTGTCCACTCGAGTCGACTCGACCGTCCTTGGAGTCGACTCGAATCTCAGAGCCCGAACTCCCGATTCTCTGTCTTTTGGCTCATCCAGTCTTGGAGTCGACTCGAACTTCCTTGGAGTCGACTCGGCTCTCAGTTTCCGAAAGTTGGTCTTCTGCCTTTTGACGTGAAGCTTGTCTTGGAGTCGACTCGAGCTGTCTGGGAGTCGACTCGAATCTCAGAGGCAGTAACTTGATCTTCTGTCTGTTGATGGTCGCGCAGTCTCGGAGTCGACTCGTGTATTGCGGGAGTCGACTCGAATCTCAGAGTCCATGAAATGCTCTCTGACTTTTTCTTTGTGTACCTCCGAGAGTCGACTCTCACCTTCTTTGGAGTCGACTTGCCATCCATCGGAGTCGACTCGCGTTCCACTGGAGTCGACTCGAATCTCAGACCCGAAAACTGCTCTGACTTTTCTTTGTGTTCCTCTTGGAGTCGACTCTTACTACCCTGGAGTCGACTCGTTGAACATTGGAGTCGACTCGCGCACTTCGGGAGTCGACTCGCTGACAGGTTCTGAGTTGGAGCTTTCTGTCCTTCTGTCTGTTCTCAGTCGGAGTCGACTCGTACTGAACAGGAGTCGACTCGAGCTCGTGCCAGTGAACTTGATACGCTTGGAGTCGACTCGTGATACTCTGGAGTCGACTCGAGTCTCAGACATTGGTTCATGCAGACTTCTTAACTTATCCAAAATACTATGAACCAAGTCTAGAGACACTTGGACAGGATTTTCACTGAAACACTCAATTGAATTCATTAGTAATCACAAGATATACTCAAATGCTTTGAGCTCATCAAAATCAAATGGGGTTTTAATCAATCACTCCACAATCTCCCCCTTTTTGATGATGACAAAACTTTGAGTATATGTAAAATGGATTGCTCAATAAATAATGAAGTAAAATCCATAAATGAATTCAAATGTCTGGTAATTCAATTTATCTAAGCTTGAAAGGAGTGAAACATCAAATTTCGGAGTTAAAGCTCCCCCTTTCATTTGGAATTATATAAGCCTTCATATTATGCAATCAATTGTTTGGCTTATATGTCATTAATGATTTAGCTTGATTAAAATTCAGATTCTCCCCCTCAACATATGCATTCAACTATGTTTTGATTTTCTGAATTTCCTTTTCATGTTTTGAAGTTTTTGAACTGAATTTTTTATTTTTAGAGGGAAAATCTGTCAATTTGTTCTTGAGTAGGATTCAGCTAATCTCCGAATATCCCTTGAATAGATTCTGGAGATTACTCCATTAGGAGCCCCAAAAGAGAGATAATGAGCCTCGAGGTACCGAATCCACTTAGAACAAATTTGTGTGTGTTATTAAGAGTTTATCTTTTTATTTATTTCCATTGATTTCTTTTACATATTTTTTCATATTTCTCCCCTTTTACATATTTTATACATATTTCTCTCCCTTTTTGTCATCATACCAAAAAGGAGGTAATCACACACAATCAATGGCACAACCAATCATCAAATGGCACATAATTGAAGATAAAAATGTCTACTCATTGTATTGATATGAATGTGAATACATTTGAGCATACACTAAGTAAAGTAAAACAAGACAAAACACAACTCAAACACATCTATGTCCTCCTCGAGGATGAAGCTCCCCCTCTCGAGGATGCATCTCCTCCTCTGGAGGATGTGGCTCCTCCTCTCGAAGATGGTGCTCCTCCTCTCAATCGGCTCTGCTCCATGAGGAGGGTGACTGCATCTGTGACATGGCCAAGCTGTGTGATGATAGACGTGGTGGCTCTGCTATGTGTAGTGGAGAGCTCTGTCACCGACGTCTGAAGCCCAGTCACCGATGTCTGAAGTGCGTCCAGCTTGTCGATGAGTACATTCGACAAGCGCTCGGCCCCCTCGGTGGTGGTGTGCATGTCACGACCTATCTCCTCTCTCATCTGTCGAGTGGAGCTCGTGACCTCACTCATGCTGTGGAACTGGGCCTGCACCAAGGTCCTCATGTTGTAGATTTCTTGCCGCACCTCAGCCATCATGTCTGTCACGGCTGACAAGGATGGGACCAAGGCGGAGGATGTGGGCACAAAAGAGGGAGCAGGCACCGAGCCTCTGAGCTCCCGAAGCAGCTCATCCCTCACATCTCGGACGATGTCCTGCCGCAGCTCCCGGAGCTGCTCTGGATCAATCCGAACCTCCATAGATGGTGGAGCTGAGGAGGAAGGTCCGGCGAAGGTGGTAGGAGCAGGAGGAGTGGATGGGAGGTCTGGATGGTCTGTAAGGTCTGGGTAGTCTGAATCGGGCTCAGGACTAGGTGAAGGTCTGGTGGTCTGAGCGGTGAGGGACGACTTCCTAACCCAGATCCCTTCTCTCTTCCGAAACCCCATCCTGTGCATGGTCCCCGTACACAAGCGATCTGTCCATCGCAATGCACGAGAGGGTTCCCTCTCAGGAATGGGAATCTCGTACTCCCTAAAGAGAAGAGTAAAAATCATGCCGTATGGGAGGGTGAGCCTAGGTCTATCTAGGGGCTCACACATATACCTATAGATGAGTTTGGGGAAGTTGACCAGGGTGTCCTGAAGAATGTAAGACATAATAGCTAGGTCCCTCTCATTTACAAAATCAAATCTTCCTGTCTTAGGGAAGACGGACCTGGACAGAATACTCAAAAGGATTCTCACTTCAATAGGAAGTGAGCTAGCAGATACCTCGTCTAGGGGGGACTGAGGTGGATGCCCTAAGACGACCGTAAGGGCCTCAACTCTATCCTCAGGGTGTGCGGGAGCCACCCCTACTAATGGAAGGTGGAGGATGTGGGCAATGAGATCCTCCGTGACACGTACAGGGACACCTACTACTGTGCCCTCGATACCTCCATCTCCCCGATGGACGGTACTATAAAACTCTTGAACAAGGCCAGGGTAAGTGGGAAGGTCCAAAGTGAGGAAGTACTCTAG
Organism: Phoenix dactylifera; assembly: GCF_009389715.1. Taxonomy (NCBI): domain Eukaryota; kingdom Viridiplantae; phylum Streptophyta; class Magnoliopsida; order Arecales; family Arecaceae; genus Phoenix; species Phoenix dactylifera. The sequence continues at coordinate 7,912 of NW_024068458.1, read as the reverse complement.
GCCCTGGGCTCTAAGCCTATCACCTATGGTGAATCCTTCCCGGGAGAGATAGTCGAAGTCGACATACCTCCCGGAGGTGACGGCCTTCCCGGCCAACGGCCTTGCGGGAACCGCCCTAGGCGGGGAACGAGCCGGAGGTGGTTGCCTCGCGGGATCGTGCCGCGCCTTGGAGCGCCGCTCGGGACCGGCCTCGGGACGGGACCTCTTCCTAACCACGGTCTTACGAGGCATCTTGACCTAAACGGGAAGAAACACCTAAAGGACGGAGAAAGGTCGACGGAGGAGACTCGGGACAGACCGGAGACGACCTAGGAACGGACGAAAACCCTAAGAACCGGTGAAAAATCGACCGAACAGAGGTTGGAGACGATCGGGGACGACCTAGGAGTCGGCTCTAGGGCTTTTTGAACAGTGGCGGCTTGAAAGAAAAGTGTTTGCGAAACGACAAACCTAGGGTTAAAAAGTCGGATCCCGACTGCGAGTCGACTCCCCTGAGTCGCGAGTCGACTCGACCTCGAGTCGACTCCAGAATATGCGCGAGTCGACTCTCCTTATGCGCCTGTAGACTTCGAGTCGACTCCCGACAATGTGCGAGTCGACTCCCCCTCAGCTGCCATCTTTGCGAGTCGACTCCCGCAAATGCGCGAGTCGACTCCCCCTTAGGAGCCGGCTCTGAAACTTACTCGAGTCGTCTCTAACCTTGGCACGCACCTAAAAGTCATGCTATAACCGTGCCAAATGAGGGAAAATCACCTAATTGGGATCTGATTTGATGATCATTGAATAGAAACTCTATTTTAATCGCATTCTAATCATCAAAATCAATTAATCTAGTGGAAACTCCCACTAGGATGGATCAATCACTCCTAATCCCCTCCTAAGCACGCTAAACCTCTCTTCACTTAGGGGTTTTGTAAAAATATCTGCTAATTGATTATCAGTACAAACAAATTGGAGTGACACATCACCATTCAATACATGATCTCTTATGAAGTGATGTCTTATCTCAATGTGTTTAGTTCTTGAATGTTGAATTGGATTTTTAGTTAGATTTATGGTACTTGTATTATCACAATTAATGGGGATTTTATCTTGTTTAATGCCATAATCTTCTAATTGTTGTTTAATCCACAAGATTTGAGCACAACAACTCCCGGCTGCCACATATTCAGCTTCTGCAGTGGATAATGCAACCGAGTTTTGTTTCTTGCTAAACCATGAGATTAGGTTTTCTCCTAGAAATTGACACGACCCGCTGGTACTTTTCTATCAAGCTTACATCCAGCGAAGTCTGAATCTGTGTACCCTATTAAGTTTAGGCTAGATTCTTTAGAGTACCATAGCCCTATGTTCTTAGTTCCTATTAAGTATTTAAAAATTCTCTTAACTGCAGCTAGGTGTGATTCTTTAGGATTAGCCTGATATCTAGCACACATGCAAACACTAAACATAATATCAGGTCTACTTGCAGTAAGATATAGTAAAGATCCTATCATACCTCTATAAAGTTTTTGATCTACAGATTTACCTGATTCATCTTGATCTAATTTGCATGATGAGCTCATGGGGGTGCTGATTGATTTGTTTCCTTCCATATCAAACTTCTTGAGCATCTCCTTGACATATTTTGCTTGATTGATGAAGATGCCTCCTTCAGATTGTTTGATTTGAAGCCCGAGGAAGTAGTTCAGCTCTCCCATCATGCTCATCTCAAACTCACTCTGCATCAAATCAGCAAACTCTTCGCAGAGGCGATTGTTAGTAGCACCGAAAATGTTATCATCAACATAAATCTGTACTAATAACATCTCCTTATTTTGCTTTTTCAGAAATAATGTTGTGTCTACATTTCCCCTAGAGAATTCATGTTCTAATAGGAATTTACTAAGTCTCTCATACCATGCTCTAGGTGCTTGTTTTAATCCATAAAGTGCTTTGTTCAGTTTATACACATGATTAGGGTATTGATGATTTTCAAAACCAGGAGGTTGTTCTACATACACTTCCTCATTAATATACCCATTTAAAAATGCACTTTTTACATCCATTTGAAATAGTTTGAAATCCTTAGAGCATGCATATGCTAATAATAGTCTAATAGCCTCAAGTCTAGCTACGGGAGCAAAAGTTTCATCAAAATCTATGCCTTCTTCTTGATTATAACCCTTTGCCACTAGTCTAGCCTTATTCCTTATAACAATTCCATTTTCATCTAGCTTATTTTTATATATCCATTTTGTACCTATAATTGGATATTCAGAAGGTCTCTCTACTAGATCCCACACTTTGTTTCTAGTAAATTGGTTTAGTTCTTCTTGCATTGCATTTATCCAATTTACATCATTTTCGGCTTCTTCTATATGTTTGGGCTCAAAGTGTGAAACAAAAGCTAGATGGTTATTCAAATTTCTAAGTGAAGCTCTAGTCCTAACCGGTTGAGATGGATCATCTAGAATGAGTTCCTTAGGATGCCCGTGAGCATACCTCCAAGCTTTTGTTAGCCCATGATCTACAATAGGCTCTTGGCTTGATGATGCTTCTTCAATCAATTTTTGATTATCATCTTGTAATCCCATCTCATCTATCTTTTCTTCAAGTATTTCAACATCATCATCAAAATTAACCTTCTTACTAGACGAGATGTCACTAGAGTCATCAAAAACAACATGTATAGATTCTTCTATAACTAAGGTTCTTTTATTAAAGACTCTATAGGCTTTACTAGTTGTAGAATAACCTAAGAATATTCCTTCATCAGATTTAGGGTCAAATTTCCCTAGATTATCTTTCCCATTATTATGTACAAAACACCTACACCCAAAAACATGAAAATAATTAACCTTTGGTTTTCTGTTTTTCCACAGTTCATAAGGTGTTTTCTTTATGATGGGTCTTAATAGAACTCTATTTAATATGTGACAAGAGGTATTAATGGCTTCTCCCCAAAAGTACTTAGGGAGGTTGCTTTCACATAACATAGTTCTTGCCATTTCCTCTAGTGTTCTATTTTTCCTCTCCACAACTCCATTTTGTTGTGGTGTCCTAGGTGCAGAAAAATTATGGGTTATCCCCTTTTTACTACAAAATTCATTAAATAATTGATTTTCGAATTCGGTACCATGGTCACTTCTAATGGCTATGACTGAAGACTCTCTAGCATTTGTTACTTCCTTATGAAATTTCTTAAATACAGAAAATGCTTGATCCTTATGTGCTAGGAACATGACCCATGTGTACCTAGAGTAATCATCTACAATAACTAGACCATATTTATTTCCACCTAGGCTTGTTGTTCTAGTTGGACCGAATAGGTCCATGTGTAATAATTCTAGAGGCCTAGAGGTAGAGACACATTTTATGGATTTAAAAGAGTTCCTAGATTGTTTGCCAAATTGACATGCTTCACATATTTTGTTCTTTTCAAATTTTAATTTTGGCAAACCTATCACGGAGTCTCTTTTAACTAGTTTAGTTATTGTGTCCATGCTTGCATGACCTAACTTACGGTGCCATAACCAACTAGCATCATTATCTTTAGTTTCATTTACAACTAGACATTGGTTATGTTTTGCAAGATCTTCTAGGTCTACAACATATACATTTCCACGTCTAATTCTCTTAAAAAACTAAACTATTATCATTAGGACTTGTTATAATACATAGTGATGGTTTAAACATAACATCATATCCTTTATCACATAATTGACTAATGCTTAACAAGTTATGCTTAAGACCATCAACATATCTAACATTATCTATAAAAGTAGAAGGGGTGATTTGAACTTTACCAATACCAATGATGTGACCTTGGTTGTTGTCTCCAAAAGTCACAGCACCTCCCTTCTTAGCTTCAAGGGTGAAAAATTGATCTTTATCACCCGTCATGTGCCTTGAGCAGCCACTATCCAAATACCAGCAGTTTTTGTTGACCTTGGCTGCAAGACACTCCTACACAAACAAATCATGTCATCTTAGGTACCCAAGTTTTCTTGGGTCCTTCATGGTTAGTCAAGTTGGTTCCTTTTGGAACCCATACCCTTTTAACTTTTCTTTTAGTTATACTTTTCCTAAAATTACACACATTTGCTTTATGACCTACTGTACCACAGCAAAAGCAAGTTATTTTCTTAGTTTTAGTTTCTCCAGCTTTAACAAAGAAGTTACCAAGAAGTTTTTGTTTATTTCTTGGTTTATACCCTAAATCCGCTTTATTAAATACGGCTCGTTGACTATTTAGTATCATGTTTAATTTTTCAGAACTATATGTAAATTTTTCAACTAAGGGTTTGTATTTGTTAAGTTCTTTAGTTAGTGTTTGATTTTCAGCTTTTAGATCATTAAGTTCTTTTGTAAGATCCTTATCTAAGGTTTGTTTATATTTTTTAAGTTCTGAAAATTCCTTAGTTAGTTTTTCATTATCTTTAGTTAAGGTGTTAGTCTTTTGAGTTAAAAGTTGGTTGCTTGTTTTAAGTTCTATATTTTCTTTGGTGATTAAATCCTTATCCTTAACTAACTTATCGTATTTATGTAGGTGTGATTGATTAGCTATTTTTAGTTCTTTATTCTTAAGATTTATAGCCTTATATTCTACCATTAATTCATTAAATGCATCATAAAGTTCATCAAAAGAAAAATCAAGATGCGTATCGGAAGTTACCTCGTTTTCGTTGGCCATGAAGCAGAAATTGGCCTTCTCTTCTTGTTCATCATCTGATGAGGAGGATGATGAGTCGGAGTCGGATAGTGTAGTGACAAGAGCCTTCTTCTTCTTGTACTTACTCCCCTTCTTCAGTAAGGGGCACTCTGCTCTTATGTGACCCGACTTCTTGCACTCGTAACATCCTATCCCCTCATTTTCCCTTTCCTTACCCTTATCCTTTCGATAGGAATTTGAGGGGCCTCTCCTTTGATGATACGCCTTCTTGTGATTGATGAATTTCTTGAACTTACGCACAAGAAGCGCCTCACCATCATCTTCCTCATGTTCTTCTTCTTCACTGCTGCTACTGCAAGATAAGTCTTTGTTAGATGAAGTAGATTTTAAAGCTATTACATTTTTCTTATGGGAGGACTCTTCCTCGTTGTGTTGTTTCATGGTGAGCTCGTGCGTCATAAGGGATCCAAGGAGCTCCTCAAGTGGTAACTTGTTCAAGTCCTTGGCTTCTTGGATTGCCGTCACATTAGCTTCCCACGACCTTGGTAGACACCGAAGGATTTTCCTGACAAGTTCACTGTTAGTATAGTTCTTGCCAAGGCTTTTTAGGCCATTGACAATATCAGTAAACCTAGTGAACATGCTAGTGATTGTCTCATTAGAATCCATTTTAAATAGTTCATACTTATGAACCAATATATTAATTTTGGATTCTTTAACTTGATTTGTGCCCTCATGGGTCACTTCAAGCCTATCTCAGATCTCTTTTGCAGAGTTGCAAGTAGAGACCCTATTGAATTCATTTCGGTCTAAGGCACAATAAAACACATTCATAGCTTTAGAGTTTAGTTGTGCCTTCCTCATGTCATGTTCATCCCAATCCTTTCTAGTTTGGGTACCTTGACACCCTCTACATATGTGGATGGGATGTATGGGCCATTTACTACAATGGTCCACATCTCATAGTCTTGGGCTTGGATGAATATTCTCATCCTAGCCTTCCAGTATGAGTAGTCGGATCCATTGAAGAAAGGGGGTCTTTGGGTGGACTGACCCTCAATGTGAGAAGATCCGAATGGGGTTGTCATTTTTGATCTTTTACTCTTGAGTGGAAGAGTTTAGGCTCTGATACCACTTGTTGCCCAGATAGACAACCCAAGAGGGGGGGTGAATTGGGTTTTTAAATTAATTTAGATATTTAAAACGATGTGGTTGATTAATTAAAAACTTTTGCAAGTTATTTAATTTATGCTAAGTGCTGTGAGTGATGTGAGGAGAAGAAGAAGAGACAATCCAACACAAACACCAAGTTTTATAGTGGTTCGGAGCTAACCCTTGCTCCTACGTCCACTCCCCAAGTCTCACTTGGGAATTCACTATAACCCCCTTGGATTACAGTCGGTTGTTTTGCAAGCTCACAACCAAACTTGTTGTTTTACGAGCTCACAACGAACTCGGTCGGTTTTCCCAGGCTCACCGACTAGAACCAACCCTGATTGTTTTCCCCGGGATCACAATCAAACCCTTACACACGTTGGTTTTATCTTGGCTCACCAACAAACCTTAATCCCCTTGATTCAATCCCCCGATTGAACCAAGTAAATACAAGTTGCAGAAAGAAAACAGAAAATAAGCTTCTCAAAAGCAGATTTAAAACAATATAATCAAAGAGGAGTTTAGAAGCCCTCAAACGCTTTTAAGCTGGAGAAGAGGTAAGGCTTCTTGAACTCCGGTCTCCTCTTGAATGTATAGTCGACTTGAATGCTGGAGGAGAAGGCTTTGATTGCTGGAAAGATGTAGGTGGAGCAGTAAATGCAGATCTTCCCTTTTTCGTTGAAGAGCACGTTGCAGAGCTTGAATCCTTGATTAGTTGGAGTGGAATAGTTGTTCTCTCTCTTGCTACAGTCTTCTGTGGCTATTTAAGCCAACCCCCACGGAAACTAGCCGTTACACTGCTTTTTCTGCCCGTTCTGCACACTCTGCGCAGCCTGACAATATGACCGTTGGTGGGTTGGAGTCGACTCGCGCGATCAGGAGTCGACTCGGCTGTAGCGGGAGTCGACTCAAGCTTTTCCGGAGTCGACTCGGCAACTGTTCCAAATTCGAATTAAAGTTGCCTTCACGACTGGGAGTCGACTCGTCTTGACCTGGAGTCGACTCGCCAACTTCTGGAGCTGACCTGGCAATTTTGGAGTCGGCTCATCCACTGAAGTCCGTGGATCCAATTTTGAATTTTGTCCACTCGAGTCGACTCGACCGTCCTTGGGAGTCGACTCGAATCTCAGAGCCCGAACTCCCGATTCTCTGTCTTTTGGCTCATCCAGTCTTGGAGTCGACTCGAACTTCCTTGGAGTCGACTCGGCTCTCAGTTTTCGAAAGTTGGTCTTCTGCCTTTTGATGTGAAGCTTGTCTTGGAGTCGACTCGAGCTGTCTGGGAGTCGACTCGAATCTCAGAGGCAGTAACTTGATCTTCTGTCTGTTGATGGTCGCGCAGTCTCGGAGTCGACTCGTGTATTGCGGGAGTCCGACTCGAATCTCAGAGTCCATGAAATGCTCTCTGACTTTTTCTTTGTGTACCTCCGAGAGTCGACTCTCACCTTCTTTGGAGTCGACTTGCCATCCATCGGAGTCGACTCGCGTTCCACTGGAGTCGACTCGAATCTCAGACCCGAAAACTGCTCTCTGACTTTTCTTTTGTGTTCCTCTTGGAGTCGACTCTTACTACCTTGGAGTCGACTCGTTGAACATTGGAGTCGACTCGCGCACTTCGGGAGTCGACTCGCTGACAGGTTCTGAGTTGGAGCTTTCCTGTCCTTCCGTCTGTTCTCAGTCGGAGTCGACTCGTACTGAACAGGAGTCGACTCGAGCTCGTGCCAGTGAACTTGATACGCTTGGAGTCGACTCGTGATACTCTGGAGTCGACTCGAGTCTTCAGACATTGGTTCATGCAGACTTCTTAACTTATCCAAATACTAATGAACCAAGTCTAGAGACACTTGGACAGGATTTTCACTGAAACACTCAAATTGGAATTCATTAGTAATCACAACATATACTCAAATGCTTTGAGCTCATCAAAATCAAATGGGGTTTTAATCAATCACTCCACACGAGCCACACTCGGGCCTATATGTGATCTATTGGGTTCTAGTGCCCACTAAAGAATTAGGAGTAATTTTTGAATTAGAGGTAGAGGCTACCAATTTGTATAAAATATGTGGGAATACCTTTAGACTAAAACCTGTTAGATGTATGCCC